>NC_134828.1:33563741-33847932 GCF_004210375.1 Tachypleus tridentatus | reverse complement strand
TTTGATCTCTCTTTGTATAGACTTATATCTTTCTCTTTGTCAGTGAAATGTAAAAATAATTAGAGGGAAATATATTGGACATTGTCGTACATATTGTACATATATTGTTAAATTCTTCCCTCATGACAAAACTTCTAACATCACGTGTACGTATAATTTTGTAGTCCCATCACGTCTTTCATGTTGAAGCAATAGATGCCACCACTAGAAATGTAATTCAACAGTTAAAAAGCCCAGCATTATAGGACAAAAATAATATATATTCTTCAAAAAAAGAAACGCTAAAGGGATAGTTTTGTTATTTTAAAGAGAAATATATGTAATAACGTTACAAGCTCAGAGTATGTGCTGTTACACGTGTTAAGGCACGGATTGTCAGACCAAAGTGACAATAAAAGTTCTGCACTTTGAATACGGAGGAAAACATCGGATTTTTCGCCAAAACGCATTCGTGTCCAATAAATTTGTTTGAGAGATTTGCATGTTCTGCAAGTGCAACATGTGCAAAATCACAATAAAGTGCGACGTGTTCTCGCATAATTTAGTGTTAAGCCACCAACACGCAATACAGTTACGCCAAAACTGACTGAAGCACAACGTAACAACGCCATTGGTCGTTTGGAACCAGGCGAATCTCGATCAGATGTTGCCAGAGCTGTGAATATCCACCCAAGCTCCAACACAAGGGTATTGAATCGTCACCAACAACCTGGATCAACTTGTGACCGTCTGCGATCTGGCAGACCTCGTGTGACCAAGCCCGCACAAGATCGCAACATTCGGTTACGTCTTCTTTGAGGTAGGACCACCACTGCGACGTCTACTGCCTCAACTATACCAGGGATGCGTAGGATTTACGATCAGACCGTACGTAACCGTCTACGAGATGCAGGAATCCGACCTCGACGTACCATCACATGGTCGAAGTTTTGAAGGTTAATGTAGCACATATTTTCACTTGTTCGGTTCCTTCGTTTCAATAAAACCTCATCGTCATTCTAGATCTTAGTCGAGCTCGTTCATTTTATTTCTAACCGAGAATTTATCACATCTTACATCATTAACGGAGAATGCAATCACTGAAACTGCGCGTTTTCATTGACTTATACTAAACTGACTGTCTCAGTACAATTATATTATACGTAATGTTTCTCGGCATGTCGATTTATCAATTTAAGGTGACATTATTAAAATTTCAGTTGACAACTATATCTGAAGACACGTTTGTAATTTTCTAAAATATTTGTTGTTCTTCTTACACTCGAAAATCTTCTATAATTTTAGGGAACACAACAGACTTGTATAGATTTAACAATATAAGTTGCGTAAAACAAAAAACATAATTATGTATCAAAGTGAAAAAACAGAAATATTGAAATAATATTAAATCCGATACAAACAAAAAAGCTCGATGAAGCGCTAAAGACAGTGGATATTTTATTGCTATAAATTTCGTATTTTCCAAATTATTTCTCTGGGTAATTAAACTCGAAGCCAGTCATTAATGAGAAATAGAATTTCTCACATGTTATCAACATATTAACTACAAATATTCTTCATGCGGGTAATGACAGAATTCTATTTTGGCTGAGTATTTTGTTGCCGTTACACTTAGTCGGACAGAAATAATGTGGCGAGAGACACAAAGGACTTTGCTGCACATTTTTACATCAGCAATTTGTCCATTGCGAATGTATATCTCGATGCTCACAGATTGGCATATTAACCATTAGTTCTCTTCAAGCCTTTCGAGATGGAAGTTTATATATATATTTTTTTAAATTTCATTTTTGGTCTATGAAGACTATCAGGTTATTCTTTGGCCCTCTAATTTGAACTATCGTTTATTTGGAGAGTAATCGGCCAACACAATTTATCGCTATATCTTGGGCAATTCTGTTACCAGGAAAGTAGGAAATAACAGTCTGGTTTATTCTTATTCCTACTGTTCCATCAAACGTTCGGCGCTATTTTACCATCACGCGACTTGCAGATTGTGAGCCGATATTTTTAATCATCATATCTAATCATCGAATGAGTTGATATATTATTTCAAGATTACCATTTTTATTTTATTTTAAAGGTTTTGATTTTATAACGTAATTCCCTAAAAGTGTGTCATCTGTCATTCAGCCAGTAGACAAAGAATGATGTCACACAAGAAGAATAATACACTTTGTAAGTTGCAACACAGCATGACACATGACCTTCAAAGTCAGAATTAATAATATGCACACAAGATATACACAACCTTGAGAATAGAAATACCACCTATTGAGGGAATAATCTAATGATATATGGGAAATATTATCAGAAGATGTGCAATATAATCCTTGAATTATGTATCAATTTCAAAGTCAAAGGAACTAAGTAAATATAAGGAAAGGAACAAGAAGCTCATTTAAAAATTTTAATCTGTCATCCTAGTAGGTTCCAACCATTCGAGGTATCATCCTATTTATTGTTGTTTATTTCTTATCCAACAATTCAATATATTTTTTAGGAAGAGAACCCAAAACTGTACATAGTTGTCTTAATAAGGCCTTGCAAGTGATCTATACAGTTAAACAATAATATCTATATGTCATATTTAATAGTACTAAAGATGCTAGCCAAAGTTTATTAGTCTTATTACTAGTTGGTTACATTGTTTCGATGCCTTCAGTGATATTTCGATCAAAATACCAAAATTGTTGTTCAACAGCGTTTTAATGTATATCAGTTAAAATCGAAACAGTAATTTGAGTTGGAAAAACTTAAACATATCATTTGCCATGCATTGGCTCAGAACATTTCTAAGTCTGCAGAATCCTTGATATAAGGATTGCCACCAAAGTGATCTTAACATCATATTCAAACAACACAGTTTCGTTGATATTCCACAGTCAACAACTTTTGTATAACACAAAGGACGCAGCTCAAAGCTTTGAGGCACATTACTTGTTGTAACTATTATCTAGTCAAACCTTACTCCATTTATTAGAATTCTTTGCAATTTTACTCTTAAACCAATTTTTCTTTATCAAATTTCTTAATCTGTCCCCATACCTGCAGATTTATTTTTAACAAGTTTTTATAAAACACTTCACTAAACGTTTTCTATCAGTCAATTAAAAGAAATATACAGTTTCATTGTCAAAGAATGTAAGAATAAGTCATAAAGAAGATTTTCCATTAGTTAAAACGTGCTGACTTTATGACACTATATCAAACTGCTTTAAGTGACTCACTATAATTAATCACATTCTCCAAAACCTTTCCACATTCTGATGTAATACTATCTGTCCTATAATTGTGTGGACAATGCTTATCACTTTCTTCAAATATTTGTCAATTTGTAATCTTCTAATATTTTTCCAATTCTCAATGACCTATAAACATATTAGCCATTGTTCAAATTTCAACCTCAACTTAGTGTCATTTTCTTTAATATTTATTAACTTAAAGGTAAAATGTTTTTGAAAATATGATTCGGGAAAATATAAATGTTCATAATTTAGACTGATTGGAAGTGTTAAGTGGAAACAAAATTATTTTTTATATGAATTTCAGAAAAATGCTAGAAAGGTAAAAAGAAAAGAGAAATTGGAAGCATGAAAGAAACTTGACATAAAAGTACATTTTACTTAAATTCAGACGTAGTTCTTGACGCATTATTTAAAGAGAAAATGGTAGCATGTATTACCACATATGAATTACAACGTTACATATGGTCGTTTAAAGGTTTGCAAGTAATGTAATAAAGAGTAAAAAGTATAACATATTAACACGTCATGTGGCACAGAGTTATGTCTGCAGATGGTTGCCATTGGAAACAGACTTTCTATACCCGTAGTTGGTGGACTACAGATAACTCTTTGTGTAGCTTTGTGAACACAAGATCAGTCTGATTGCGGACACAATAAGTTCTCTCATGTCCAGTGTATCAGCAAGTACACTCATTCTTACCTCAGACTTGCCACCATTTAAGAAGGCGAGGACATGGCGCTGAATAGCCCGTACATTGCAGTCCATAGGAGAAATAGTCCCAAACTAGAAGACCAAGAGAAGTATCTACTTTCTTATCACCTACTACCTGCCAACAAAGATAGCAGGGTAGTAGCGGTAATAGTGCACTGCCGAATCAACACGCTGCACCACCTCTCCCCAGGCAACCTATAGCATGTGACGGATGAAATTTAATTCAGTTCAAACGAGGAGTCGGTAGCCGTTACTCATTTGCCTACCCACCGAGCACTGTTTTGCTGGGAAGCAATGGTCTTAGAGTAACAATGGACAAAGGCCAGCGCAGAACGTAACGATGTCGAGTTCTTAAAGAACAGATTCACATCGTCTGCATGAAAAAGATAATTGACACTCATACCCCCGGCAATTGAAGGCCACACTCAAGACCGAGTGATACAGATAAGAGAGCAGGCACCCGATCACCAATGCATAAAGCAAAGGGGACAACGGACAACACTGACGGACTTCCTGCAAGACGGATAAGGAAGACGTCAAACATACTTTAATAAATGGCGACAACATTAATGAATACTACCTACCCCTCAGTATCACTGTGTGGCTCGAAGATGGTGCTATTTAAAT
Source organism: Tachypleus tridentatus (assembly GCF_004210375.1). Lineage (NCBI taxonomy): Eukaryota > Metazoa > Arthropoda > Merostomata > Xiphosura > Limulidae > Tachypleus > Tachypleus tridentatus. The sequence goes on along the minus strand of NC_134828.1, from coordinate 33,843,345 downwards.
GTGATTGAAAAGGATCCCCCACACCACGCGCACGTATCGTGCTAACCAACCAAAAGGCACGGACAGGACAGTATGAAGAAAACGAAAAGTGGTCCCTCTGAGAGATAAAATGAGTCTCCTGGAGGAAGATAGCGTTAAACGCAAAGAGGTTGAAGAAGGAAAATGCGTGGTATTACTTGGCAACGTTACGCTTCTCCCGGATAATCAACATCATGCACGAGACACTCATCAACTTGTCCAGAGGTGAAAATCAGTTACGCTAATGCATCGTTTGTACGGAATGGGTGGGGGGAGCAGACTTTTAAACCAACCGACTAATGCCACTGCACAAACGAGATATCCAGACTAAAGTGTGGTAAAGTCACTGGGCTGTAGGCCCCCGCTGTTCCTTACTTTCCTCTTCCAATCCCGACAAACTCAGAAGACTGGGAAAGTCGACGAGAGAATCGAACGATCCAACCCTAGACTTACTGAGGCAATAAGGAAGTGGGTGCAAACGCAGCCCCAATCTCCTCACAACCAGTCACAGAGGCCAGAAACTCCACAGAAAGTGAGGACATTTTGAGTTCACACAGGCTGACCAGAGACCCCTGAGAGGTCCCAACCATACAAGAACCTCCCCCCTGAACGGCTTCCAGAGCGTTCCTCACTTCTGCAGTGCCGAAGCCCCCTCAATTTGGGTGGGAGAGACCCTCCTTCCCAATTTACGGGCTCTGCTGCGGCAGGCGTTCCTACAAAGGCTCCACCATCGCCAGTTGTGTGTTTAGGGGGTATGACGGTGGAAGTCCCCACTCTTTCCCTCTTTTGAACACGCTGCTGCCCCGCAGCCAGCTATTTTAAAACAGACAAAAGTTTATTATTAAATAGGATTCAGATACATTCCTGCTAATTATTTTAACACTCTTCTACTAAAGTTTCTAACTATAGTTTTAGTATTTTCTCCTCCATTAAATAACATATTTTCGAGTCTGAGAAAGCATTATTCCTCATTAGTGTTTTTACTGTGATGTCCATTACTGTTCAAACAGATTTAAATGATATTAGTAAAGTTCATCAAAAAATCCTAGTCGAGTAAATGATCAGTAGTTGTTGTTCAAAATATTTTTAATGATCGTAAACATATCTTAAAATAAAAAGACCATAGCTATCTTTGGAAACGTTTCTTGAGTATAGAGCAACATAATGATCTTTCTATCTTACTTAATCTTGTGTCCACTCAAAGTATCAAGCCCAAAGTTTTAGTATTATAAGCTCCAGACTTTCCTGTGAGACACCAAGAAGTATTTGATTATTACCTTTCTCTTCGATATTTCACCCCTTAATAGATACCACTAGGATCTATTTCTTTGTAAGAGTACATTGTATAAAACTATTTAAAAGATATACAAAATTGTTGTGTGTCCTCGATTAAACTGGTTCTTAAGATTGCTAATACGGATAATATATTATTATTAATCAGTGTAATTACTCTTCAGATTTTTTAGATAGTTTATGCATTTTACCCAACTTATAACGAATGCTGTAGGAGAAAAAAAAAATCTTAAATCAATCAACATGAAACAGTATATGTGTATGACTCTTAAGTGCATTTGTATTTATGTTTGATCATGAGTATAAAGTACAACGTGACTAAATATTACTGCCCACAAATTTGGAACTATATCACCGTCAGTCTGTTTGTTCTATTGCATTTTCTTCGTTTGTTGTTTGTTACTATTGACTTCTTTTTCACTATTATTTTGTGTAATCTAAATTCTACGAAAACTCCAACATTCTTTCTAGATTTTAATTGAGCTAGTGTCTCTTGGTTATTTTTTTTCTAACCGAGAATTTATCACTAATTTTATCCATTAATGGAACATATATCACTTATATTCTGTGAAGAATGGCATCATATATTTTGAATTATTTATGAGTAAAACCACGAAAGCTGTCTTTAGGTGTCTATAATTTCAAACGTCCGTGCTCGAAAGGGTAAACATCTATAAACATAGCTATTCATCTCATTCCAACTGCCAAAGGTGTGCACTACTCGTTGTTCACAAATGACTGTAAATGAACAGTCTACGAGGGATCGTACTTTAACTGTAGAAGTATACCTGTTAAATTAGTTCCGAGAAATAAAGTGAAGATTTAACAAATAGACTACAGACATTAAACTTGTCTTTGGTTTAAATTAAAATGAGGAATACAGTTTTTACACTCATAATTAAAAACACTATAAACTCTTTCTAATATAGATAAACTGCGAAGCAGAATATAAATTTGTGGTGTTTACTACAGAAAAAATAAATATTAGAAACACCATCAATTTGTTTCTGGATGTGATTAGTTAGTAAAATAATAACGCTGGATGAAATACAAATGAAAAGATTACTCTTGATTATGTCTGTCCATATTATTACAGTATAGAAATTGAGAATAAGTTAGTTAGGCCAATGCAAGTGTAAAAGGTGTTATCCTGGTTATAGTCTCGTTATGAAGGCAAATAGTTTTCACTGCAGCATGTTGGCTGTTTTAAACAAACAATTTATGAAATCTTCTTTCACGACAGGTTTTGAAGATACCGTAAACTTTATATATTTGTACTCAAATTCTACGTATATCACATGCATTTGAAATAATACAGATGTTAGATAAATGTATATAAACATTGTTTTCGACTCTTACATGTACTTTACACATACATAGTATTAGCAGCTATACTTAGTACTTGTCTCTCACATCTTCTTATGATTGATGACTCGCAATACGGTTACAAAAAATGAACTTAAATATATTAGTTTTTATATTATTTAAGTATTAAACATAAAAATGAATGTGAATTGCTTTTCTATAAGATAGAATACTTGAGTACAATATTATCTGAAAGATTCACAGATTTGTTAATTATAGTTTATAACATTCTGTATTAGTGTGGAATATCAACAGACCTAAATGTAAGAATATCATGTATTTTTCATGATATTTTAGTTATTGTTAAAATTTTCCATTTTATCTCTTCAGACATAAACAAATGTTTGAGAAAACAAACAAACATTGAATTATTTCCTTCTTTATTACATGTAAGAAAGTTCAGTCGAAGCTACTGTTTTGCTTCTATAGTATTTTATATCTAGTTTGTTCCAAGCTTTGAAAACCCTTAAGACTTCTAGAATATCATTGAAACTATGCTTTCATTGTTAGTGGAGTCGTAATAAACAATGTACCTACCACACTGAAAAAAGTTACAGCTTCACCAGTTATCATGATATGCGAAAGAAAAAACAATTGTCACATTCAATGACTCAACGTTGGCATCTGAGGATTTATAGCACTGAACATTTGGGTTTGGTACTTGGAGTGGAGGCCCGGCATGGCCAACCGTGTTAAGGCGTGCGACTCGTAATCTGAGGGTCGCGGGTTAGCATTCCCGTCGCGTCAAACATGCTCATCCTTTCAGTCTAGGGGGCGTTATAAAGTAACAATTAATCCCACTATTCGTTGGCAAAAGAGTAGCCCAAGTGTTAGCGGTGGGTGGTGATGACTTGTGGCCTTCCCTCCAGTCTTACACTGCTAAATTAGGGATGGCTAGCGCAGATAGCCCTCGAGTAGCTTTGCGCGAAATTCAAAAACCAAACCAAACTAAACTTGGAGTGGGTGGAAAAAAGGTAGGCTATTCTATGGCTTTATGTTGTTTAAAACATTTAAACATGTTTTTAAGAGTTATTCTGTATAGTTAAATACATTTGGAGCTATGAGTACTGATCATTTTCTCGACTAGGATCATTTAATGAAACTTCCTAATACCATTAAAAGTTTAGTTTCAATATTACTGGTCATATTAGTGAGAAAATTAATGAGAAATAATATATTTACTCAAACAGCGTTTAAATAAGAAACATTCATTTGTTTTAAAATAATTATTGAGCTTCTATAAATAATCTAAATATATATATAATATTGATAAAAACACTTAAGTGACAGAAAATATAATTAGATTTTTTAGTTCAAATTCATTAAATTAATTAAATATATGTGTCCTAGAGCAAAGCAAGTTTTAATGTCCATTTTGATATTATAATTCCCGTAGAGAGAGTTACAATTCTACTTCTAAGGCATTACAAGCATATTTTGTTATAGGCTTTCAAAAAACTTTCAGGACTTTCAGAATACCATTGAAGACATGATTTTATTATTATTGCTGACGTAATGAATAATGCACCTTCCACACTCATCAAAGTTACATCTTCACCAGTTATAGTGATTTGAAAAATGAAGGAAAAAACAATTTCTATGGTACTAACTAAGGCCACAAAGCTAGCTTCTTCTAAAAACAGGGCGTTAGTATGAAAATAATAAATGGCGAAACTAAATATTCCAATCATTACTATAATCCAAGGCAAAGTTCCACATTTTGGAAATATAGTTTCTTTAACGATATATTGGTAACTTCATGATATTACAATCTGAATAACCTAGTAATGGAAGATAACTACAGCATAGTGTAAAGATACGATCCGACGCACTATTATAGTCGACAATGATTCCAGAAAACCATACCCGACAGCTAGTGATAACCCCAGAATTCGAGATTGTGCATCCAAGTTGTTGTCCCATTCCTCAAATATAAATGTAGGACGAGTAATCAGGATGATCCCGACAATGGATAACGTGATGGCAATGGCATCAAAAAATCTTTTTTCTCGCAATATCTAAAAACCTAGAATTGCGGTGAAAATCAACTCTGTCTTTGCGAGAATTGTAGTGTCGACTAATGGCATGAAATCTAAAGATTTGTACAGAAACAAAATAGCTAGAGTTGCGATAATTGATCTGGTAAAAATTAGCAGATACTGACCCAGGTTCTTCGGAAGAAAAGAATGACCGCTATGAAAAATAACTGATACACATATAACAGCCATACATATTCCACGGTGGATCAATATTGCCTGTTTGGAGATATCTGAAACGATTTTAACCAATGCCCATTGAATACAGTTGCTGATACATTGGAGTGAAACTAAGATAATTCCAATGCCAGGAAACTGGATTTTCTCAAACGAAGACACTAATGTATTTGACATTTCTAGTGAGCTTTTTCGACTTGCTACTTTCTTTATTGATGTTATTTCTTATCTGTGCTTTCTTAAGATGACGTTTACTTTTTCTGGACAATCTAAAATGTGATAGAAAAATAAAGTATTAGTGACAGACGTGTTAGCAAACGAAATTTATGATAATATTTTTATTAAACCGGCAAATTTGTAATTAATAAACACAAAATTATTAATTTGACTCTTACTTAAACTATGTGTAATTACTGGTAATATTACTTTGTACACATAATTTACTATTTAATAAAGAGAACAAGACACGGAATAATTATTCTAACAAACGAGCTCTTCGTGAGTTCTCCTGAGGAGAAGTTACTTCTTCCCATAGTGCTCGGTTTATTCTTTCAGAAAGAAAACTATCAGACACAAATGTATTGAATATAAGGAGATATTAAAGATGAAAACTCAACCAGTAACTTTTCAAACTTGTACTGATCGACATTAGTTGTTCCTTTTCAGAATGTACACATTCAAGAAATGAAAAAAAACATAAGCAAATAAGAATAAATAAAACATATCAAATAATGTAAATCAAAAGTTTAGTGTTTTAATATTTCCTGACATGTAATATTGTGGTAAAGACTAAAGCATATAGATAATACTGGTTTTACCCCAAGAGGATTCGTTAATTATTTTTTTCTTTGTTTCCCAAACTGCTAAATTTTATGGAATACTTATCAGCTTCATTATGACTACGTCAAAGTTTTTTTTTTTCTCAGTGATGTCGATAAGACCGACTAGTAGAAAATATATATGTAAAAACGGCTAATTTGGGTTGAGAAGATATTTTATTTAAAGGTATCGAACAACATTTCGACCTTCTTCGGTCATTGTCAGGTTCACAAAGTAAAAATGAGGTAACTCACCAGAAATAACCACATGTTTCAAAAGGGGTTGTGAAACTGACTGTCGGAATGTAGATGGTGGTGTTAGATGTTTCAATATATATTTGTAAATTATTTATTGTATTATTTTCAATATAGGTATAAAGGTGTTACTTTGTATTGGTTTATTTTGGGTTTAAGTTGTTGCATAAGTCAGGGTTTTTTAATTTTGCGTTTTGTTATGTTTGCTTCTTTATTTAGTATTTGAGTGTTATCTATGGTTATGCTGTGTTTATTTGACTTGGAGTGTTCGAAAACGTGTGAAAGTGACTTTTATGTTCTTTGAATCTGGTAACACATTGTATTTTATAAATAATGTTGGTGTGGTGTTTGTCTGTGTAATTTTTACATAGTATAGATTTCAATTTTTTGCCTGTCTTTTTGTATAAATTTGGTATTAACTGGAATGTCATATTTTGTTACTAGTTTTTGCGAAATGTTGGTATTTATCTACTGATGTATGGTATGAAGCAGTGTATGGTTTCGTAATTTTTTGATTCATGAGATATATTTACTTTTGTTGGTTGATTTTGCTTTCTGTCTAAGTGTGTGCGTATAATGTTTCCTACGGTTTGTGGAAGAAATTTATTGATGACCATAGATAACACTCAAATATTAAATAAAGAAACAAACATAAACGCAAAATTAAAGATGCTTTACTTATAGAACAACATAAACCAATACAAAGAAACACCTTTATACCTATACTAAAAATAATAAAATAAATAATTTAGAATTATATATTCAAATATCTAACACCGCCCTCTACATTCCGATACTCAGTTAAACAACCCCTATCAAACATGAGCTAAACTTCAGGTCAGATAACTCTTTTTTCCTTTGTGAACCTGACGATGACCTAAGAAGGTCGAAACGTTGTTCACTACTATACGTAAAATATTTTCTCAATTCAGACGAGCCTGTTTTACATATATAAAGTTTTTTCTATCACACGCCATTTAAATTCTCAAGAATACCTTGTGGAAAAGACACCATTATTTTATCAAAGAGAAATAAACTAGCTCAGTATAAGTTTATGTCAAGTATATTAGATCGTCTTTATTACACGCTAAAAGTTACTTACGCAAAATTCTCTAACCAGTATCGTTTCTTTTAACTCCTATTGCAGTTGATTGTCTTAACTGAAATATGAAGTGTTCTCTTTACATCAAGTGGGCAGTCACTCAAATAAATGTATAAAATGATGTTTTCGCTTGCTTTAATACGGATCTGATGCAAATCTTGCGACTAGTTCTTTCCTTGGAGTAATTGAAAGGATTGTTGTTTGAGAGTAAAATATGGATATACATCTGACGTTAAGAATATAAGCTATGGCATAACATATTTCTATAGTAGTGATATCTTTTACTCGAATATGAAATAAATGAAGCCAATCCTCATCATTATGGAGCTCTTGAAGTTAGAAATAACTCGTCATAAGAGGACAATATATCAATATATTAGTAATATCAGCAGAAAATATTCAACAGTTATAATTGTCATTTTTAATTAAATACTAACGACAGACTAGTCTTAATCCTACTTTGATTCTGTTAACTCCTGTCATTTACGGAGTTGTCCTACGTAGAAATGTTTCCTGTGTCAGTAATGGCTGAAATTCGAAATACTGGTTCTTGCTGATTGAATTTAAGTTATCTGCGTTTCTATGTTCCTTAAAATGAATGAATCTGTACCGGATAATAGCCAATGTAGGTTCGCTAAGATAGTACTACTTTATAAGTCAAGACATGGAATAAGTACTAGTTTATAATTAGCCTCTTGTTAATGATGGTAAACTTGTCAATTTATAATTAGACCTGAACGATCGTATAGGATAATAACAATAAGAAACTTGATGTTTAATCGCCACAACCTTACCATAAAAAACGTAAACTTATTGATAGTTTCTTTCAATCTTCATACATATTTGACTGTTATGTAAAAATTTAGTGAAAACAGTTTTAATCACTATTGTTTTTATAGTTAGACTACGTTAACGCTGAAACATTTTCTTTATTTAATATACACATGTTCTCCCTCGTAGCGGGTTTGACGACTTTTATTAACAAAGATCAGGTTATATGCTATTTGTTTTACAGGATACCGTTTTTTTTTTTTTCAGCTGAAGATTTTACTTTATATCACAGCAATCTGTGTTTAAACATGGTTCTCAAATAACCTAGTTTGTCATTCATAAAAATGTCGAGTTCGACTAAAAGTCACTCTTTATTACCCTAATTAATCTGTGGTAAATTCTCATCGTCGAGCTGTTATAACTTTCTTCGTATTCGTTTAAAAGGTGTGCTGATTATTATCCCAAATATTATTTGTATGACTCACGAGCTTGCAGTGCATATAAATAATTTAAATTGTTTTTATGTTTTTTTTATATAGAATACAGTAGTTTTATTGTGAGGCATTGATGAATATTATTTTAATCCTTTGTTTTTTTTCTAACGCGACAGTAAAATCAAATGTAAAGTGTTCATTTTATATAAAAAGCACAGCCATAAGTGGTTGAGTGGATAAAATGATGAATTCACTTGTTTCAAAGTAAATGTTTTATTGGAAAAATAACTGTGAGTAAACTGTAGATATACTTATTTTTTATTATTATTTATTTATTCATCTTTTTATGTTTATCTTTTTCTCGTTCTAGCTTGGGAGAGTAGTTACCTTCTTACAAATGTCTTCAGACAGTGAAGGGTGATATAGATGTGGGACGTTGTGGACTTGAGTACCCACATCTCACTTTTTTAATTTCTAATTTTCTGATGTGAGACTAGTGAATTTCAGGTTAAATCTAATAGGCGATGTATTCCCACAATAACGAGGGTCCTATTTCCGCTGTCACCTCCAAAACATAGAATACATTTTATAATCCTACGTTATAGCTTCATGTTTATGTGTTTTGATTTATAGCTTGAATATTTCATAACATAATTAATCAGAGATTGGGATTTGCTCTTTTTAACACAGTTCTTCCTGATGATTTTGTTTATTCATTAAACTTCAATTAGACATAAATTATTCAATATCACTAAAATATATACTTATATATATATTTATGTTCGAGATGAATAGATCTTTTGAACATTGAAAAGATTTTCAAACTTTCAGCCTCTTTTGTACCAGGATTGAAAAAAATGATAACTGACAAAAAAAAACGTAAAATAAAGTATTATTTTAACAAGCAAAGTGGGAACATTAACAAATGAACTAAAAATAACTCGAGCATCAGTGTCAGATATTGATGCATAGAAAATATGAACTGAAAATTTACAAAAACTTCAAAATGGGAAAAGGAAGGGTAAATCTTATTTTGTAAATAAATCAATAGAATTTGAAATGTGAGCTTTAAGTAATTTTGTGAGCACAGTTTAAAATATTGTTTCCTTTCAATTCTAGATTAATCGACTTTTAATCACATTCTACTTGATCCATGAATTTACTTCCTACAATTACATGACCTATCATGATAAATTACCTGGTTTTTGTTTGTTATTAAGCCATTTGCTACATGAAGGACTAACGGTGCTCTGCCCACCATTGGTATCGAAATCCGGTTTATGGTAGTGTAAGTCCGCAGGCATACCAATGTGCCACTATGGGGACTTCGTGATATATGAACCGCAAAGAAATAAAAACAAATATAAAATTAAACTTTACCACTAACCCTTCTAATAACTGTTGTAATTCATCCTTGTGCATAATAGTCTAAGAAATTAGTAATTAATAATGAAGTGTTGGTCACAACTACAGACTACTGTATAAAATCGACTCCTTAATTTGTGAATGAAAAATAAATTAGAGCGTATCGATTCATATGAGACTTCGCTGAGAATAAAATTCACTAAATATATGTTTTGTTCTTTCATTCGAAAGCAAAAATATTCCTGAAATAAATATTCAATCTTCAACCGCCATCAGTAAGAGTTAAAAAATTGTAATTTAAGTTCGATTTTTCATGACGTATATAAATCCACGTGCTGAAAAGAAAATTTCAAAATTCGAAAAATAATTTACTTATTGTCTCGACTATAAAAAATATAGTAATCATTAGAAAGAAACGAATAATCGCTTTCGAGATAACATCTAGTTACGTAAGAATATTAAATGAAATTAGCAGTCCAAAAGATAAATAACAAAGAATTGTTCGTTGTAGTTTAGCGCAATCGTACACAAAAGGTTTCAATTGGTATAAGTAGGTAGACATACACAGGGCTCGGTATGGCCAGGTGGATAAGAACTCTACTCGTGATCCGAGGGTTGAGGGTTCAAATAACCCCTTACCCCAAATATACATGCCCTTTCAGCCGTGGAGGCAATATAAAGCGACGTTCATTCCACTATTCGTTAGGAAAAAGTAGCCCAAGAAGTGTACTTCTTTTCAATAAAACTCATATTCCTCGTATTACCTTGTCTGCAATCTTTTTCATTACTCTACCCAAATCTATGCATACTATGTAAGTTTATTTATGTACATTATTTTCAATCTTTTTTTTTTAAATTCGCTTTGTACAAAATTTCATATATTTCATGTTTATTACATACCATTTTAACATACATAAACATTTGTGTAAAATAAATTGTATAATTTTTTTATTTATCTTTATTTTCATTTATTATACTTTTCTTTGTTATTGAATAATTGAATAATCACGGTTTATCTTAAATATTTCTTTATCTCACAAATGAAACAGCACTATATTTCCGACCTTCCAACTGTAGCCAACAGGTTTTCTTCACTTCGTTGGAGAAGTACCGAAACTTTCGTGCTTTACTACAAGTAGAACACTTTCATAAAAATAGAATTTTTAATCTTTGATATATTTGTTTTATAAGGAGTATTTTCTGCATTTTATGCACACGTACATTTACTTTTAAATTGATAGTAGTTTTCTTATATACTTTCTATATAATATCTTCCTTTCAAAGCTGAAAAAAGGTTTTAAAATATTTACATCATCACTGCTAAAAGATCATTTATTTACGTCCTATTTTCATCCAATCTATTAAACTACATTTTTTAAGGGGGACAGATGATTATTGTTTAAAGATTATAAGTTTTAGTGCCTTTTATTTATATTGCTAATTGCAAAATACTTTAGAGTACTCATTCCAAAAACGATAGTTAGTGTCTGTTAATTATTTCTGTAAAATAATTGTTATCATTAAAAGGTATGTGTATGTATTTACGTTCAACATATATATAAAATGTTTTTTAGCACATTTTCATTATGAATATTTTGTTGGTTGTAATAAATTTTATATATTTTTTCAGGGGTTTCTCTGTAATTTCTTCATAAAGTAATGTTTCATTATTACTTTTAGTTTCTCAATTATATTATAGAGCTATTCTTTATTTATTTTATTATCCCGTTTGTATTGATATATATAGACGTTGAAAAAGAATTTTCTGTTTTTAAACCTTATTTTTTACATGTGGTGATCATTTTAATTTTGACATGTTTAGAAGTATTTTATTTCATAACGTATTATATGTAATTTTATTTAACCTAAAATTATTTTTGCATTTATATGTAGTTCTTTCTTTAAAACTATGTTATTTATGTGGTGAAGAGCCAACTTCTTAGCCATGTTGCAGGATTAAAGTTAATTGCAAGTTTGAGGAAGAGCCTGAAACAGAGGTGGAGGGAAAAATGTGATACATTTTGTGAATGAAGAATCATTTGTTTGTCACATGAGAATGTCCAGAAATGTGGTGAAATGTATTCCTTGTAAATGAAACAGTGATTTCTTGTTAGGTAGGAAGAAACAGTTTCATCAGAATACAGTCTTGTTTTGTAATACAAGTGAATACTTCAATGGAGATACATCCCCAGGGAAAAAGCTATACATATAATAAATCAGCACTTCGCATCAAGTGTGTATTCTGCTTATTTTTCCTTATATTAAGTGTAAGTCATTCAATTAAATCCGTATTTACTTTAAAATTATCCTGTACGAACCTGTTGTTATCAATCTTACCACTAGTCTGATTTGTTTAGTCAACTTATATGATAATATTATTCACACACACACATATTTATATTTGGGAATTTCAGTTACATTACTGTCACTAGGATTTTTGTTATTAAAAATATTAAAGTTTCAACACTTTCTTTTATAGTGGTAACTTTTGGTGGGTTAGTATATATTGTAACATCTTGATTAGATTAAATTTATTTGCCTCTCACAGCATTCGCTGAACGTTTGGTGAAATCCCTAGTTTTCTCATTACACGCAAAATATCTAAGAATTTGAACAGTAATTAATATGATTAACTCTTATATTAACAGAATTTTGTTTAAATATTTGGTGTCACCAGTTATCTATTAGAAAAATTATTAACCAATGTTAGTTTAGCGGTGGACACACAATGAATTTCCTCCATTTTTTACATAGTTAACTAGCATGTGCTTGGAATTAAAAAACATAGATTTTCACGATAACAGTTTTACACTTAAATATCAGATAAAAAGTCATAATCAAATGCTCTCGGTGTCTCAGCAGAAAATTTGATAGTTTCATAACGCTAAAATTAGAGAACTGATACTTTAAGAGAGGTCAAAACACATATACCTTGTATAATCAAATATATTTTGAGATGCAAGTAATTATCGTATACGACACAAAAATACTTTGTTGTTCAAATAATTCTCTATGAATGCACCTGTATCTTGTGTGATAATAATATTCTATTTCTTTTGAAATGAATAATTAGCTTCAAAAATGCTCGCAAAAAGTTATTATTATATAATGTTAGTTAAAAACTATAAAGTGACAAAATTATGATTTCTTTTTTGTGTAACATATTTAATTAAACAAAAGTTTTTACGTTTTATTTATTTTTTGATCCCAGTTAATAAGATAAAATAGAATTAATTAAAATTTGGAGTGAATTTAAGAAAAGAGTTTGTAATTCTCTTATTTATCTTATTATTCCTATAAAGGAATTTGAGTCTAACCTACCATTCTTCTTCTAAATAATCCTAGGTCTATTTTGTTGAATGCTTTCAGCGAAACTTTCAGGACTTTCAGGAATTGCATTGAAGAAGTGATTTTATACTTACGACTAACGTAAGAAAAAATACACGCACTCCACTCAACAAAGTCACAACTTCAACAGTTATTATGTTATGTAAGATGAAAGAAAAATATTTTCCAAATAAACACACAATTAGCCTTTTCAAAAAATAAAGAATTAGCAAAAAAATAACGGTTGCTGAAAGAAAGTATTCAAATCGCTAATATAATATATGGTATATTTCCACATGCTTTAAATACAGTTTCGTAAAGTATAAAATAGATTTTGGAATAAGGTGTTTTTAGGGATAGAACAGAAAGAAAATTTAATTGTTGTCAAAAATATTTGATGACTACAAGAGTTCTAAGGGGTTAGGAGCTAGAAAGGAAATGTTTCACAGGATAATACGCTCCATTTGATCTCTTTGCATAGACTTATTTCATTCACTTTAACAGTGAAATGTAAAAATTATTTGAGAAATATATTGGACATGTTGCACAATATTCGTTCATGTTGCACAAATATTGTTAAATTCTTCCCTCATGACAAGTAATTTCTAACCTGACGCGTACGTATAATTTTGTAGTCACGCATCGCTCCTTTCACGATGAAGCAATAGATGCCACATCTAAAGAAATGTGTAATCCAATAGTTTATAAACCGAGCATTATATGATAAAAATAATATATATATGATGATGTGAGATTTAAGATATTTAGTGTAAACATTTATGTTTCCGTGTCATAATTTGTTATCATTATCTAACGAAGAAAGAATAATTTAAATTTACGTCATTTTTGATGGTTTTCAAAGGAGTGATGAAATATAATGAAAGTAGAAATGAGTTGTTAATTAAAATAATAATAAAAGCAAAAATTCCACGTGAAATTTGAAAACTTTCTAATGCATGAAAGCAATAGTAATCTTAAAATTAAAATTACAGAGTAGAGCAAACACGTCATCCGACGCACTATTATATGACTCAACGACACACAAAACCCATAACCAACAGCTAGGAAAGATCCACGAATGAGAGATTGTGCACACGAGTTGCTGTTCCTTCCTTTATGGCTAAGAACTCCATCATATGTACTTTTCTCGCAGTATTACAAAAACCAAAAATTGCTGTGAAAATTAATTTTGATTTTGTAAGGACTATAAAATCGAGTAACGGTAGAAAGTCTAATGATTTATACAGAAATAAGATAGATAGAGTTCGGGTAATTACTCTGGTGAAAATTATCAAATATTGGTCTAGATTTCTCAGTAGAAAGGTATGGCCGCGACGTAGAATAACTGGTACATAAAAAACAGCCATGAGTATTGCACGGTGAATCAATAATGCCTGTTTGGAGATGTCTGGAACCTGTTTAACCATTACACATTCACTTCAGTGGGTGAAACAACTTAGTGAAGCTAGAATAATTCCAATACCAGGACACTGTGTTTCGTAAAACGAAGATACAAATAATTTTGACATTTCAAATGAAATGTTTCAACTTGTTTCATTATGTTATCCTGTTTTTAAAATTCTTATTTATTTGTTTTTACTTATATTCCAATTCACTTTGTCCAGACAATCTAGGATATGATAGAAAAGAAAATATATCCATTACTTTTTAGGAAACAAGAATTATAATAATGATTTATAAATCCTGGAAAGATTTATTTTTCGATGCATAAATTTCGTAATCTTACTCCCACATGAACTATATATATTAACAAGCAATATTAATTTATACAAATAATTTACTGTTCAATAAAGAGTTCACAAAATAAGTAAATGACATGGATTCATCCTTGTAACACATTAGCCCCTAAATTACCAGCTTGTTAACATGACTTGTGTCACTGACAAATTCAATGCACTTCATTATATTCGGTAATTTTAACTCTCTTGTAATATTTATTATAATAACCTTTAAATAAAAAGTTATGAAAGAAACCTTGTTGTAGTGTAGTCATATTTAGGTAACGGAGTACGTATCTTTAATATGCACCAATGTGATTTTTCGAGAAATCCATATTTTATTGTCCACTAAGTAACAATTATAATGTAGACGGAAGTCATTTAGAGCTTTGTATCAGTCTTAAATTGTGAGTACTAATGAAGAAAAGAAGGTACTTCTTTCCATAACACTCAGTTTATTCAATACACAAAGGAAATTGACAGATGTATAAATATAAAAATATACGAATATATTTAAGATAAAATCTCGAGTGGTAACTTTCAAAATTATTCTGAACTGACTTCAACAGTTTCTTTTATTGGCATATACTTATGGTTTTAGAAATTTTAGAACCAAAAAATTATAAGAAAATAATACTAAAGACATTCTATAAAATCCTGACGTGTAATACGCTGGTGAAACCTTAAGAAATTGGTTAATGCTTGATTCCTATGATAATAAATAACCTTTTAATGATGATATCAATATTTTTCTATCATACACAATTCAAATTCTGAAGACAATCGCAACGAAAGCAAACCATCAGTTTGTTCTCTAATTTTTATTAGAGAAAGCCTGCTATAAGGTACTTACCGAAAATGCTACAAAGATGATGCCTTCTTCTAATTTATATTGCAGTAGCTTAACTTTACTGAGCTATGAAGATTTCTTTCACATAAAGCCTACAGTCCTTGAAGTAATAAAAGCTATTAAGTGACATTTTCACTTAGTTTCGTGTGGACCCAATGCAAATATAACGACTAGTTATTTCATTGGAGAAGCGAAAGCGATTGGTGTTTGAGAATAAAATATGGATACACATATAACGTGTTACTCATATTTCAATAGTTACGGCATCTGTTATTTCAATTTGAAATAAACGAAGCCATTTTTGCAATTTTGAGTAAGAAATTACTTTTCCAAAGGCGACAACGTATTAATACATGGGTAATATCATCAGATAATATCCAAAACTTTTCTTAAATTGTTTTTGAATATTTAGAACTCTCAAAGTGGATGAAATAAATATTCAAAAAAAAGTTAAACGTTACATAAGAAATAAATAAGGTGTAAATGTTCACCGAGAGTTTCTTATAAAATTTCTGGCACACTGCAATTAAGTTATCTTGTTAATCACAGGAACTTCACATTTTTATTGGAAATTTTCAATCTCATTATGTTCGGAATACTTGTAGGTCCATGATTTTGATCGTTACTGGATTTCTAATAACAAAGGAATTAAACGACAATATGATCAAAACTGCAAGTATTTGTGTTTGTTTTTGAATTTCGCACAAAGCTACTCGAGGGCTATTTGTGCTAGCCGTCCCTAATTTTGCTATGTAAGAATAGAGGGAAGGCAACTAGTCATCACCACCCACCGCCAACTTTTGGGCTACTCTTTTACCAACGAATAGTGGAATTGTTCGTAAGATTGTAACGCCCCCACGGCTGTAAGAGCGAGCATGTTTGGCGCGACGGGGATGCGAACCCGCGACACTCGGATTACGAATTGCACGCCTTCACTCGCTTAGCCATGCGAGGCCCAAACAGCAAGTAATCCATTTCATTACTGGAGTAATCTCCTGTGTAATTTAATGTGCAAACATCGATGTGTATTCGACTGGAGATTATTCCAACCAAAACACTTCACCTCTCAAAGGTAGCTGGCCTTGACTATACTGAATAACCATCAGTTTCATATTCCTAACAAACGATATGTTGATGATATTTTGATAGATATTGAGGTTTTGAGTAGCTCACCGGTAAGTCAGAGGTCATAAAATTCATAAATTTCGATTCAATATCAATTAGAGGCTTCAAACAGTCGTGCATTTTGTAACTTATAGTAAATGAAATCATCACAATGTGTATAAAAAAAATGTCTTATGTTTAGATAGGTGACCAAATTTTCAAACTAAAATTGCTTAGCCCTTGTTCCAGTATTAAAAATGATGTATTCGACTATGTTATCCAATTGGCTTACTTTTTGAAGTATCTGATGTAAGTTTTTAAGGTATCTGAAAAGGATACTTTTTGGCATTTTCACGCAATCATCGGTTAAACATTCTGATTAATAAATTCTGAATTTAGTTTACCAGCTGAAAATGGTTGAGCCTCTCAATGTATATCCGAGGAAAAAATTACAAACCATTGAAAAGAAGAATTTCAAAAAGGCAGGATTTGTTGCCTTTGAACAGTATGAAATTATACCGGACAAAAAAAAAGTAATGTTAATAATAAATGATTGAATCAATAAGAAAAACAATTCAAACTGAAAAGAAAAGGTAAATCTTCCTCTAAAAGTAAATAAAATTTAAAATATGAATTCGAAGTATTTTTTAAAGCACAGTGTAAGATACTTTATTTTTTATCAACCATAGAATTTTTGAATTTTAATTACATGTTGATCACATCATGAATGTAATTGCTTCCGTTATTAAGCACAAGGTTACACAAAGGGACACCTGTGTTCTGCCTACCATGGGTATCGAAACCAAGTTTCTAGCGTTATAAGAGCGTAGGCATACCGAGATAAAAAAAGAATCCACAAGAAATCAATAATTATGATTCTATTTATAATAACAAATTAATTAAATAATAACTAGATTTAAGTATTGGTTTTGGTTACTAGCTACAAAAAAATAAGACAACAAAACACCATAAGTTTCCTGTAAGTATTAAAAATAAAGTTAAATAAATACATCCACCTTCTTTTTTGTTATCAAGCACTTAATTAAAGAAGATAACACACCTAGCTTTAAGATAAGGCGTCCGATCGTATCAAAGTATTCTTACATATTTTATGCAACTATAAAAAAGCAGCGTAATTAGTTTTATTTACTATAATTTTTAAAGTTAAATGGAAATTAACTCTAATTCTAAAATTAGTTTTGCGCCATATTACACAGTTGCTCAGTGAAAAAATATTATTGTAAAAGCTATAAATGATATAGATAATGTCACGAAAAGACGTTATTGCTAACACCATATCACTCTCCTTTTGACTTGTTTGTTTTGGCTGGTCCTTAATAGTTTCTATATATCTATATGTATTTAAGAACTCCTGTGTTTATTCAATATCGTAATAAATATATTTTTTATTGTTCTATGTCCCAAGTTTCTGTGTACCATCACATGGTCAAAGTTTTGAAGGTTAATATAGGAGGTGTTGCCACTAGTTCGGATCCTTTGTTTCAACAAAACCTCATCGTTCATTCTAGATCTTAGTCGAGCTCGTTCATTTTATTTCTAACCGAGAATCTATCACAACTTACATCATTAACGGAAAATCCAATCACTTATACTGTATGAAGAATGACATATCTTTCAACTGGGGACAAATCTATATATTTACTGCGCGTTTTCACATTGGCTTTTTACCCATTGCCAAACTGAAAAGTTTTTCGACAGTTCAACAGACGCAAATTACATTCATTGACACACAGTTACATTTCCCTTGACGCGAATGCTGACTAGTTATATTCTTCACACCTGAAATTTTTACCGATAACATTTTCCTCGGAGAAATGCTAACATCCGAAGTTATTTCACTGAAGTTTCTTGTGTTCGAGATCTAAAAACGTTCTTGGTTAAATATCTGTAGTATTCCGATTATTGAGCGTTTGTCACACTTTTCATTAGACTTATCATAAACTGACTGTCTCAGTACAATTATATTATACGTAACTGCTTCTCGGCTTGTCGATTTATAAATTTAAGACGACATTATTAAAAGTTCACTTCACAACTATATCTGAAGACATGTTTGAAATTTTGTAAAATATTTGTTGTTGTTCTTACACTCGAAAATCTTCTACAATTTTAGGGAACAGAACAGACCTGCACAATATAGATTTAACAATGTAAGTTGCGTAAATATATAATTATGTATCAAAGTAAAAGATACAGAAATATTGAAATAATTTTGAATTGGTTACAAAGTAATAAAGTTCGATGGAGCGCTAATGATAGTGGAGATTTTATTGCTATAAATTTCGAAACAGTAATTTGAGTTGGAAAAACTTAAACATATCATTTGCCATGCATTGGCTCAGAACATTTCTAAGTCTGCAGAATTCTTGATATAAAAATTGTCACCAAAAAGATCTTAACGTCATATTCAAACAACACAGTTTCGTTGATATTCCACAGTCAACATCATTTGTACAACACAAAGAAAGCAGCTCAAAGCTTTGAGGAACATTACTTGTTGTATCTATTATTCAGTCAAACCTTACTTCATTTATTAGAATTCTTTGCAATTTTAATCTTAAACTAAATTTTCTTTGATGCTAACCAACCAAAAGGCACGGACATGACAGAATGAAGAAAACGTAAAGTGGTCCCTCTGAGAGATAAAATGAGTCTCCAGCAGGAAGATAGCTTTAAACATAAAGTTGTTCAAGAGGGAAAGTGCGTGGTATTACTTGGCAACGTTACGCATCCCCCGGATAATCAACATCATGCACGAAACACTCATCAACTAGTCCAGAGATGGGAATCAGTTACGCTACTGCATCGTCTGTACGGAAGTGGTGGTGGGAGCAGACTTTCAAACCATCCGACCAATGCCACTGCACAACAGAGATATCCAGACTAAAGTGTGGTAGAGTCACTGAGCTGTAGGTCCCCCGCTGTCCCTTACTCTTCTCATCCAATCCCGAGAAATGCGGGAGATTGGGAAAGTCGATGAAACAATCGAACGATCCAACCCCGACACTTTCTGATGCAATAAGAGAGTGGGTTCTAACGCAGCCCAACCTCCTCATCACCAGTCACAGAGGCCAGAGCCTCCACAGAACTGGTGGACACCTTGAGGTTACACAGGTTGGCCAGAGGCCCCTCAAAGGTCCCAACCAAACAGACGCCTTCCGCACTGAACGGCTCTTAGAGCGTTCCCTAATTCTGCAGTGCCGAAGCCCCTCTACTTGGGCGGGAGAGACCCTCCTTTCCGATTTGCGGGCTCTGCTGCGGCAGGCGCTCCTACAAAGGCTCTACCATCGGCAATTGTTAGTTTTGGGGGTGAGACAGTGGAAGCCCCCACTCTTTCCCTCCTCTGAACACGCTGCTGCGCAGCAGCCACCACGCCATATGTTGCCACACGCCTCGGACAACGCGAGAACGTGTGGCCACCATTACAGATATCACATTTTATATCACAGTCACTATCTGTATGTATATATGCCAGAAAATTACGGCACCGAGAGGTCTGGCAGTCGCTAAGTAATTGGCCTTTGAGGCCAAAGCAGAGACACAGTTGCCGCATTACCGGGTAATTACACATTACCCGTTACCCGTGGATAGTAACAAAGTTTGGAAACGGCTTTTTGATGTTTAAACATTCTCGCCAGTTCCCTGTACACACTTCCGGGTGTGTCTGGTAGGTCTAATATTCTCTGTTGCGATCTGACATATACGCCGATAAGTTCTGATAGAGAAGAATATCGAAAATAGGACAACGCAAAGTAGCAAGTGAAAACCATTTGTTTCAAACGAGAAAAATAATATACTCTTCAAAAAAAGAAACGCAAGAGGCAAAATATGAGAGAAATTGTTAACAAGTTTATTCCAGGTAGTTCTGTATGACATGTGTGAAATTTTGGACATTCATTGCTGAACATCCAAAGTCTGCAAAGGCGAAGTCCACGCTCACTAGGTGAAGTTTAACGTCACTCAACGTCAATAACGAGTACGCCCCCCGAGAGCACCAATAACTGCTTGGTATCTCCTGCCCATGGAAGCGATGAGATGACGAATCACATTCTGTGTAATGGCTGTCAACTCAGCCTGAAAAGCTGCTGCAAGCAGAGGTAGAGTCTGCGGTTGAGGTTGTCGCCGTCGCAGACGTCGGTCCAACTCGTCCCAAAAATGTTCGATGGGGTTTAAATCTGATAATCTGGAGGGCCAGGGAAGAACGTTGATGTTGTGGTGTCTCAAGAAGACAGTGGTGAGTCGGGCTGTGTGAGGACGGGCGTTGTCATGTTGAAAAACGTCGTTTACGTTCACCATGATGGGTTGCACATGGGGCCTAAGAATCTCGTCGACGTATCGTTGAGCCGTAAGATTCCCTCGAATGTGCAAAAGGTCTGTTCTGGCACTGTAGGCAATGGCAGCCCACATCATGACGCTGCCACCACCAAATCTGTCAACATCCTGCACACAGTTTGATGCAAAACGTTCATTTCGGCGACGGTTAACACGGGTTTTTCCATCCTGCCTACGAAGCATAAAACGTGATTCATCGCTGAATCAAATATTCCTCCATCGTCGATGAGGCTATACCCGATGTGCCCGATTCCACTGCAGGCTTGCTTCTCGATGTTGCTGGGTGAGGATGACGCCTCTGACTGGACGTCGAGGTCGGATTCCTGCATCTCGTAGACGGTTACGTACGGTCTGATCGGAAATCCTACGCAACCCTGGTATGGTTGAGGCAGTAGACGTCGCAGTGGTGGTCCTATCTCGAAGGTGACGTAACCGGCTGTTGCGATCTTGTGCTGGCGTAGTCACACGAGGTCTGTTACATAGTGGACGGTCACGAGATGATCCTTGTTGTTGGTGAAGATTCCATAGCCTTTTGATGGTGCTTGGGTGGATATTCACAGCTCTGGCAACATCTCATCGAGATTCGCCTGCTTTCAGGGGACCAATGGCGTAATTGCGTTGTGCTTCAGTCAGTCTTGGTGTAACTAGATTGCGTGTCTGTGGCTTAACACTGAACTATGGAAACCGGGAATCCGTCACTTTTATGGGGATTTTGCACATGTTGCACTTGAACATGCAGATTTGACACGCATGAGTTTTGGGGAAAAATCCGATGTTTTCCTCCGTTTTCAAAATACACAACTTTTATTGTTATTTTTGGTCTGCCAATCAGTGCCTTAACACGTGTAACATCACATATACTGAGCTTGTAACGTTATTACATATATTTCTCTTTAAAATAACAAAAATATCACACTTGCGTTTCTTGCTTTGAAGAGTATATTTTCTGGTATTGGAATTATGCTGTAATTACTCAGTTTTAGCTCTCACAGCAATCTATGTGTAATGGTCAAACTAAATCCAGATTTCTCCAAACTTGCTATATTGATTTACCATAGAATTTACATAGTTGTTTTCTGTGTACCAGTTATTTTGCATAGCGGCCGTTTTTATTCCCGAAAAATCTAAGCCGCTATCTCATACTTTACACAAAAGAAATGATCAAAACCATCTCTCTTTTCTTTATGCACGTTTCTTTCAAGTTCCTGCAATTTTGCGATTTTGCCGTCCTTGTGAAGACAAAACTAAATTTCACAGTAATTTTAGCTTTTTTGACGAGAAAAAAAAAAGTTTGATGTCATATCTATCACGATATCCAGGCGGGATATTCTTAATTACTCCTCCTCTTTTATAATCATATATGTTGAAAAATCAAGTTGTCTGGTTATACTGTGTTCCCTAAAAATTGTTTCTTCTTTCATCCTTCAAGTTACGATAAAAGGTGTAGATGGAACTTTGTTGAGTGTGTTAGGTACATTGTTCATTAGGTCAGCGGAAACAAGGAAAGCATGCCTTCAATAGTCTATTGAAAACCCTGGTAAGAAAATAGGCTTAAGATGCTTTGGAAATAATATAGTGGTTTCGATTTTACATTCTCTTCGGGAATGACGAAAATACTATAGGCATTAATAACTATTTTATTAAACGACATTTACTTTTTATTAATTCTACTTTATGTCGTTACCTGCGATTTCTATGGAAGGATGCCTAAAATTTTTAATTTACTTAAATAAATTATATACCAAAGAAATCAAAGTTTCTATAATTAGTTTTTTCACTGATACTGCATAACAGTAACATTTTGTGAGCATTTCTAGAAGCTAGCTATTTTAACACGGACAAAAGATTATTTTTAAATAGGATTCAGGTGCATACCTGCTAATTATTTTAACACACGTCTACTAAAGTTTCTAACTATAGTTTGGTATTATCTCCTCTATTAAATAATATCTTTTCGAGTCTGAGAAAAAATTTTTCCTCATTAGTGTTTGTACTGTGATGTCCATTACTGTTCAAACAGATTTAAATGATATTAGGAAAGTTCATTTAAAAAATCCTGGTCGACTATATGATCAGTTGTTGTTGTTCAAAATATTTTTAATGATACTAAATATATCTTAAAAAAAAGACCGTAGCTATCTTTGGAAACTTTTCTTGAGTATAAAGCAACATAATGACCTTTCAATCTTACTTAATCTAATGTCCACTCAAAGTACGAAACCCAAATTTTCAGCATTATAAACTCCAGACTTACCTGTGACACACAAAGGGACGTTTGATTATTAATTTCTTCTTCGATATTTCACCCCTTAATGGATACCACTGGGATCTATTTCTTTTTCAGAGAACATGGTTTTAAACTATTTAAAATATATACAAAATTGTTGTGTGTCCACGATTAAAGTGGTTATTAAAGTTGCTAATACGAATAATATATTATTATTAATCAGTGTAATTACTCTTCAGATTTTTTAGATAGTTTATGCATTTTACCCAACTTATAACGAATGCTGTAAGAGGAAAAAAATCTTAAATCAATCAACATGATACGGTATATGTGTTTGACTATTAGGTGCTTTTGTATTTATAATACATCATGAGACTAAAGTACAACGTGTCTAAATATTACTGCCCATAAACTTGCAACTATATCATCGTCAGTTTATTTGTTTTATTGCATTTTTTTCGTTCCATCTTTTTTGTTGGTTGTTACTATTGACTTCTTTTTCACTCTCATTTTGTGTAAATCTAAATGGTACGAAAACTCCAACATTCATTCTAGATTTTAATTGAGCTAGTGTCTCTCGTTTATTTTATTTCTAACCGAAAATTTATCACTATTTTTATACATTAATGGAAAATACATCACTTATATTGTGTGAATAATGGTATCATATATTTTAAATTATTCATGAGCAAAGCCAGGAAAGTTGTCTTTTGGTGTCTGTAATTTCAAAAGTCCGAGCTCGAAAGGGTAAACCTCTAGCAGTACAGACTGCCATCTCTTGATTATTTCTGTTAGCAAAGAAAAGGGAAATTTACAATACTTCACATTCTTACTCCTTCACCGCATGAGGGCGCGGCATGGCCAGGTGATTAAGTTACACGACCAGTAATCAGAGGATTGGGGGTTAAAATCCTCGTCGCACCAAATATTCTCACCCTCTCAGCTGTGGAGGCGTTATATTGTGACAGTCAATCCCAGTATTCGTTGGTAAAAGAGTACCCGAATAGTTGGCTGTGGGTAGTGATGACTATCTGTAGTCTTACACTTCTAAATTAAGGGACGGCTGGCGCAGATAGCCCTAGCGTAACTTTGTGCCAAATTCAAATAAAAACCACAGAATGTAAGACGTCGATAACCAATCCATCGATCCTGAGATTACGAGACGAGAGCCTCAGACATTTAGGCAGGTGAGGCCCAGCATTGAATGTTGTTTTTGTATTGAATTCAGCACAATATACTATCTGTGCTCTGCCCAACACGGGTATCGATAACCGGATTTAAGCGTTGTAATTCCACAGAAATACCGCTTTGCCACTGGGGGCAGCGTCGAATGAGTTGAGAAATCATTACAAAACTACTAGTTATATTTAAGTTTAAATATTTTCATTCTGTCAGTAATCGTATTCATATGAAAACTCGAATGCATCACGATTTTTTTCAGTTTATTTTTTTTCAAATGATTGTTTCTTAAAAACAAGTGGTTAAAAATATAGTTTAAAGTTTGAATGGATAATCATTAAGTTCATAAAAAGAAAGATATAATACAATAAACCAAAACAATGATATAAGTTAATTAGACCGTATAATTAATATTCCTGACAGTGTTAAAATATCACTTCTCTACATACGAAAATATCTTTTTAATAACAAAATAAATTCACCAACACCTGAATCCACAGCAAGAGAACTTCGTAGCTATTCATCTCATTCCATCTGCCACAGGTGTGCTCTACTCGTTGTTCACTCATTTACAGTCTACGAGGGATCGTACTTTAACTGTAGAAGTATACCTCTTAAATTATTTCCGATGAATAAAGTGAAAATTTAACAAATAGACTACAGACATTAAACTTCTCTTCGGTTTAAATTAAAATAAGGTATACAGTTTTTATACTCATAATTAAAAACACTACAAACTTTTTCTAATATAGATAAACTGCAAAACAGAATATAAATTTGTGGTGTTTACTACACAGAAAATAAATATTAGAAACACCAACAATTCGTTTCTGGATGTGAGTTGTTAGTAAAATAATAACGCTGCATGAAATACAAATGAAAAGATTACTCTTGGTTATGTATCTCCATATTATTACAGTATAGAAATTGAGAATAAGTTAGTTAGGCCAATGGAAGTGTAACAGGTGTTATCATGGTTATAGTCTCGTTATAAAGGCAAACAGTTTTCACTGCAGCATGTTAGGTGTTTTAAACAAACAGTTTATGAAATCTTCTTTGATGACAGGTTTTAAAGATACCGTATACCTCATATATTTCTACTCAAATACTACGTATATCGCATGCATTTGAAATAATACAGATGTTAGATAAATATATATAAACATTGTTTTCGACTCTTACATGTACTTTACACATACATAGTATTAGCAGCTTATCTTTGTACTTGTCTCTCACAGCTTCTTGTGTTTGATGACTGTCAGTACGGTTACAAAAAATGAACTTAAATATTTTAGTTTTTATATTATTTAAATATTAAATATAAAAATAAATGTGAATTGTTTTTCTATAAGATAGTATACTTGAGTACAATATTATCTGAAAGTTTCACAGATTGGTTAATTAAATTTTATAACATTCTGCATTAGTATATTTTCATGATATTTTAATTATTGTTAAAATTTTCCATTTTATCTCTTTAGACATAAACAAATGTTTGAGAAAACAAACAAACATTGAAATATTTCCTTCTTTATTACATGTAAGAAAGTTCAGTGGAAGCTACTGTTTTGCTTTTATAGTATTTTATATCTAGTTTGTTCCAAGCTTTGAAAACTTTTAAGACTTCTAGAATATCCTTGAAACTATGCTTCCATTGTTACTGCAGTCGTAATGAAAAATGTACCTACCACACTGAAAAAGTTTACAGCTTCACCAGGTATCATGATATACGACAGAAGAAACAATTGTCACATCCAACGACACAACGTTGTCATCTGATGATTTATAGCATTGAACATTTGGGTTTGGTACTTGAAGTGGAGGCCCGGCATGGCCTACCGTGTTAAGGCGTGCGACTCGTAATCTGAGGGTCGCGGGTTAGTTAATAATTAGCCTCTTGTTAATGACAATTAACTTGTCAATTAATAAGTAGACTTAGACGATCGTATAGGACAATAACAACAACGAAATTTGATATCTAATCGCCACAACCTTACCATAAGGATTTAAAATTATTTATAGTTGCTTGCAATCTTCATACATATTTGACTTTTCACCATTGTTTTATAGTTAGATAAACTTAACGCTGAAACATTTTCTTTATTTAATATACACATGTTCTCCCTGGTAGCGGGTTTGACGATTTGTATTAACAAAGATCAGGTTTGTTTTACAGGATACCGTTTATTTTTCAGCTAAAGATTTTACTTTATATCACAGCAATCTGTGTTTAAACATGGCCCTCAAATAACCTTGTTTCTCATTCATAAAAAATGTCGAGCTCGACTAAAAATCACTCTTTATTACCCTAAGTAGTAATCTGAGGTAAATTCTCATCTTCGAGCTGTTATAACTTTCTTCGTTTTCGTATAAAATGTGTGCTGATTATAATCCCAAATATTATTTGTATGACTCACGAGCTTGCAGTGCATAGCATATAATTTAAATTATTTTTATGTTCTTTAATATAGGATACAGTAGTTTTATTGTGAGGCAGTGTTGAATAATATTTTAAACTTTTCTTTGTTTTCTAACGTGACTGTAAAATCAAATGTAAAGTGTTCATTTTATATAAAGAGTACAACCATGAGTGGTTGAGTGGATAAAATGATGAATTCACTTTTTTCAATCTAAATGTTTTATTGGACAAATAATTGTGAGTAAACTGTAGATATATGTACTTTTTATTATTATTTATTTTTTCATCTTTTTATGTTTATCTTTTTCTCATTCTAGCTTGGGAGAGCAGTTACCTTCCTACAAATGTCTGCAGACAGTGAAGGGTGATATAGATGTGGGACGTTGTGGACTTGAGCCCCCCCATCTCGCTTTCCTAACTTCTAATTTTCTGATGTGAGACTAGTGAATTGGAAATTGAGACTGATAGACAGTGTATCCCCATAGTAATGTGGGTTCTATTTTCGCTGTCACCTCCAAAACCTAGAATACATTTTATTATTCTACGTTATAGCTTGGTGTTTATGTGTTTTGATTTATGGCTTCAATATTTTACTTTTCTAATACAATTAATCAGAGTTTGGGATTTAATGTTTTTAACGCAATTCTTTCTGATGATTTTGTTTATTCATTAAACTTCAATTCGTTAATTATCTATTTCTTTGCTTCCAAAACTGCTAAATTTTATGGAATACATATCAGCTTCATTGTGACTACACCAATGTTTTTTTATTAATTATAATTCATCGTTGTGCATAACAGTCTAAAAAATTAGTAATTAATAATAAAGTGTTGGTCACAACTACAGACTACTGTATAAAATCGAGTTTTGAATTTGTGAATGAAAAACAAATTAGAGCGTATCGATTCATTTGAGACTTCGCTGAGAATAAAATTCACTAAATATATGTTTTGTTCTTTCATTCGAAAGCAAAAATGTTCCGGAAATAAATATTCAATTTTCAACCGCCAACTGGACGAGTTAAAAAAAATTGTAATTTAAAATCCATTTTTGATGGCGTTAATAAATTCACATGCTTAAAAAAAATTTCAAAAATCGTAAAAAAATTACATATTGTCTCAACTACAAAAAATATAGACATTATTTGAAAGAAACGAATAATCGCTATCAAGTTAACATCTACTTACGTAAGAATATTAAATGAAATTAGCAGTCCAATAGATAAATAACAAGGTAGTGTCCGTTGTAGTTAAGCGCAATCCTACACAAAAGGTTTCAAGCGGTATAAGTAGGTAGACATACCTAGGGCTCGGCATGTCCAGGTTGATGACGACTCGACTCGTAATCCGAGGGTTGCGGGTTCAAATCCCCATCACACCAAACATACTCGCACTTTCAGCCGTGGAGGCGTTATAAATCAACGGTCAATTCCACTATTTGTTAGTAAAAGAGTAGCCCAAGAATTGGCGATTGATGGTGATGACTAATTTCCTTCCCTCGAGTCTTGCACTGCTAAATTAAGGACGACTAGCGCAGATAACCCTCTTGTAGCTTTGTGCGAAATTCAAAACAAATCTAAACACATACCCAGAGTTAAGAGAAAAATAAAAAAAAAAATTGTATAATTATTATCCTATTAATAATAATAGATATACTAAATAATAATCAGATTTAGATAGTGATATAGGCTATGACCTACACTAACAGATATCATCCGAGTCAAGCTTCTTGTAAGTATTTATACTTGATAGCTGAAAGTATCCGTTAAAGAATCAAAAGTATATGAAGGATAAAGTTAAATAACGTTTTGCTATATTCTTATAAGAATATAAGAGTAAGAAAATCAGATGTTTCATCGCAGGAAGAAATTTTATGGAACTATAGAGTGCAGTGAAATCAGTTTTCTTTAATAAAATGTTCAAGTTAAGTAGATTTTAAGACGAATTCTACACAGCATCTCAGCGTAAAGTTGGAAGGCGTATAATTAAAAAAAATGGGTTATATACTAAACGCTATGGAAGATAATGCTTAAGTCACATAAAGACATGATTACATACATCACAAATCTCTCTCTGTTTGTCTTTTATATACATTTGTATTTATACTAAACGTTGAGTATAAGGTACAATGTGTCTGAATGTTGCTATGCATTCCTTAGTCGTTAAGGCTTCATGTTCTATGTGTTGTAAGTCCATAAGCTTGCCGCTGAGTCTTGATCAGTCTATTTCTTTTTGTTGCATTTTCTTTGTTCCATCTTTTTTTGGTGCTTTTATAGGCGTCCTGCAGCCCTTAATATTTTGTAGACATCTATATTAAACCAAACACTTCATCATTAATTTTAGAACTAAAACGAGCTAGTGTTTCTTGTTTATTTTATTTCTAACCAAGAAATTATCACTCGTTTTATTCATTAAACGAACACTCCATCATTTATTCTAGTATGCAAAGAATAGCATCACATCTTTTAACTGGGGACACATCTTTATATTTGCTACGTATTTTCAATTTTGATACATGTCCATTACCTAATGAAGCTCTGCCTAGAATATCATCAACTAGTACTGTTTAAGCTTTTCGAGGTAGAGATTTTATTTGTTTGTGGTAAATCTACAAAAGCTGTCTTGTGGTGTGTGTAATTTTCAAATGTCGACCCTGTGTAGGGTAAAAAGCCAGCAGCACACACTGCCATCACTTGATTAATTCTCTTACAAACGAAAAGGAGAATTTACAATCCTTCTCATTCTTACTGCTCCGCCGCATGTGAAAAGCCAATCTTCAATCTATCGATCCATAAATTATGAGTCAAGCGCCTAAGCCTTTAGGTATGTCAGACCCACCATCGAATAAGTTGAAAAATTATTACAAAACTACCAGTTATACATCATAATCGTAATCACATGCAAAGCTTAAATACGTCAAGATTTATCTTCATCTAATGCTTGAAATAAAAGGCACTCTTTCTTATGATTTGAGAGCTGTATAAACAAAGACACTCAATGTTAGTGTAATTATTTTTAGATGTTCGTTCCCTTTCTTTCCTATTTTTACGTTTATACATCTTGGTTTCTCTTTGAATTTCGCACAAAGTTACACGATGGCTACCTGCGCTAGCCTTCACTAATTCGCCAGTGCAAGACCAGAGGGAATGTTTTGGAATTTCGCGCAAAGCTACACGATGGCTACCTGCGCTAGCCGTCACTAATTCGCCAGTGCAAGACTAGAGGGAATGTTTTGGAATTTCGCGCAAAGCTACACGATGGCTACCTGCTCTAGCCGTCCATAATTTAGCAGTGTAAGACTAGAGGGAAAGCAGCTAGTCATCACCACCCACCGCCAACTCTTGGGGTACTCTTTTATGAACGAATAACACGGTTGAAAGGCCGAGCATATTTGGTGTGACGGGGATTCGAACCCGCGACCCTGAGATTACGATTCGAACTTCTTAACACACCATGACGGGCTATATGTCTTGGTCTCATAATCTTGGTGTTTTGGAATGATTTCAAGTCTGCAGCAAGTTGTTGAATAATCCAATAATCTTTACGTAATTCTCTTGTGCGAAACCTTTGATCTTCTGATAACGTACTACGCTTTTTGGGTCGTAACGTAAGAACACATTAATATAGAGTGTTAAACACATTTTTAAATTAAACTTTATTTGTAGAGTGATGTTAACTTGATTTCTTCGAGATACACCTGTAACATGTGACAGCTCCTTGCTATATTCTTTCTATATTGTAAAGACATTGCCTAAGGTACTATGACAGTTATATGAGACACTAAATTTTACCAGTATATTTATTCAAGCGTAGCTCTTATAACATGCCCTTGTTACACGTATGGGGTAAAGCAAATGAATAATTGGTATTCTCACCCTAGCTAATTCAGTTGTAAAAAGGGATCACTGAAGCATTATAGTAGTGTTGAAATTTATATTCGGTAATGGAATGAAAGAATCAGCCTAACAAAAAGGAAAAAAATTACAAATGTTTCTTTTGTGTAACACTACTACACAGCACTGTATGTATTAGCTCAGCCTCACCATTACACCAGCAGAGCCTATTGTAGAAGATGTGTTGAAGTCTTGATGTACAAAAAAACAAACTGACCATTGACAATAATGTGGTTCCACAGTTAGTCTAAACATCAGGCACATTATAACATTGGTATAAGAGACTCCTTGTTAGAGTTTAGCCTGAACACTCCTCAATAAATGGATCTAAAGTTGAAATAGGCATCAGTCAAGCTAGAATCAACTGAAACCTTTTATAGAATTTTTAAGTGTTCTTTAGAAGGTTGTCAAGGTAATGAAAAAGTACAGCACTTTTATTGTTTAAAGCTTTGGTGAGATCATCACTTATTATCTAAGCCCAACAAAAACTTTCATATATCTAAAGTCGTGAAAAAAGACTTGAAAATATTAATATACTTGACCGATCTTGGAACGAAGACAATAACCCTTTATTAAACGATCATTTCTGGTGGTCTAACTCATCAGCATAGAGGCATGAGTTTGCCACTTCTGATTTGGTGTCACATAAATTATTATTAACCAAACTTCGATAGCAGTTATAACCCTAGTAGAAATAAACAAGCACCCTAAGTTCACCTTGGTGATTCAGTGTTAAATTTACTCAACACAATATTCCATTGTACAGCTTAACATTGAAAACCCAAACAAACAATCCTTATCTTAATTTTGCTTTGTGATCTTTTGATGGGTAATGCTGTATTCACTCCCATGTCTTGCCTGACATACGATTATACATACAGAGACAACCCATATATTTGGATAGTACATGATCCTTGAGAATAATAGTAATTATATTATGTGTATATAAGTTCATATTTTATAAGTGTGAATTAGGTTCTAAGAGTTTATAGATATATTGGCAGAGACATAGTTATAATTCTATAATAGAACGTAAGGAGATCCATTGCCCTTCCTTCAACAAAGGTTTGTCATGTGTCAAAATACTTAGTTTTATTGCTTTGTAATTATTTTCAATAAAATTCATTTCGCTCGTATTACTTTGTATGCAGTCTCTTTCATTATTCTACACAAATCTATATATGATATGGAGGTTTATTTACGTACATTAGTTTCAATCTTTTTTTCAATTCACTTTGTACATATTTTCATATATTTCATGTTTATTACATACCATTTTAACATACATAAATATTTGTGTAAAATAAATTGTATTAATTTTTTATTTATCTTTATTTTTAGTTATTATACTTTTGCTTTTTTATTGAATAATTGTATAATCACGCTTTATCTTAAATATTTCATTATCTTACCACTGAAACACCAGTATATTTGCGGACAGATATTATTGTTTAAAGATTATAAGTTTTAGTTCCTTTTATTTATATTGCTAATTGCAAAATATTTTAGAGTACTCATTCCCAAAACGATAGTTAGTTTCTGTTAATTATTTCTGTAAAATAATTGTTATCATTAAAAGGTATGTGTATGTATTTACGTTCAACGTAGGTATAAAATGTATATTTATCATATTTTCATTATAAATTTTTTGATGTTGTAATAAATTTTATATAATTTTTTCATGGGGTTTCTCTATAATTTCTTCATGAAGAAATGTTTCATTGTTACTTTTAGTTTCTTAATTATAATTATAAAGCTATGCTTTACTTATTTCATTATCCCGTTTATTATGATATTTATAGATGATTAAAAATAATTTTCTGTTTTCAGTCCTAATTTTTCACATCTGGTGCATCATTTTAATTTTGACATCTTTAGAAATATTTTATTTCATAACGTATGATATGTAATTCTATTTAAACTGAAATTGTTTTTGCTTTTATATGTAGTTCTTTGTTTAAAGACAATGTTATATATGAGGTAAAGAACATAAACTTCTTAGCCATGTTACAGGATTAAACTTAATAGAGATCTTGAGGACAAGCCTGAAATAGAGGTGGAGGGAAAAATGTGATACATTTTCGCTATCTTTTATTCATATAGGGTTTCTAGAAAAAAAATATCATCAATATCTTGCTGCGTTTTCGTGCTTTGGGAAGAAATTAGTGATGGCAAATTTTGTGAACGTACAATGATCTCTTTGTCACATGAGAATGTCCGGAAATGTGGTGAAATGTATTACTTGTAAATGAAACAGTGATTTCTTGTTATGTAGAAAGAAACACTTTCATCAGAATACAGTCTTTTTTTGTAATACAAGTGAAAACCTCAATGGCGATATATCCCCAAGGAATAAAGCTATACAGTCTAACAAATCATTACTTCGCATCAAGTGTGTATTCTGCTTATTTTTCCTTATATTAAGTGTAAGTCATTCAATTAAATTCATATTTACTTTGAATTTATCCTGTACGAACATGTTGTTATAAATTTCACCACTTGTCTGATTTGATTAGTCAAATGATATGATAATATTATACACAAACACACACATATTTATATTTGGGAAGTTCAGTTACCTTTCTCTCAATAGGATTTTTGTTGTTAGTAACTATTAAAGTTTCAACACTTTCTTTTATAGTGGTAACTTTTGGTGGGTTAGTATATATTGTAACATCTTGATTAGATTAAATTTATTTGCCTCTCACAGCATTCGCAGGAAGTTTGGTGAAATCCTTAGTTTTCTCCTTACACGCAAAATACTTAAGAATCTGAACAGTAATTAATATGATTAACTGTAATATTAACAAAATTTTGTTTAAATATTTTGAGTCACCAGTTACCTGTTAGAAAGTTTATTAACCAATGTTGGTGTAGCCACAGACACACAAAGAATTTCCTCCATTTAATAATATTCTACTTCTTTGGAAATAAATAATTGGCTTCTAAAAATGCTCACAAAAAGTTATTGTTATATAATGTTAGTTAAAAACTCTTAAGTGACAAAATTATGATTTCTTTTCTCTGTAACATATTTAATTAAACAAAAGTTTTTACGTTGTATTTATTTTCTGATCCTATTTAATAAGATAAAGTAGAATTAATTAAAATTTCGTGTGAATTTAATAAAAGAGTTTGTAATTCTCTCATTTATCTTATTATTTATATAAAGGAATTTGAGTCTAACCTACCATTCTTCTTCTAAATAATCCTAGGTCTATTTTGTTAAACGCTTTCAGCGAAACTTTCAGGACTTTCAGAATTGCATTGAAGAAGTGATTTCATACTTACTACTCACGTAAGAAAAAGTACACGCACTCCACTCAACAAAGTTGCAAATTCAACAGTTATTATGTTATGTACGATGAAATAAAAATAATTTCCAGATAAACACACAATTAGCCTTTTCAAAAACAAAACATTAACAAAAAATAACAGTTGCTGAAAGTATTCAAATCGCTAATATAATCCATGGTATACTTCCACATGCTTTAAATACAGTTTCGTAAAGTATAAAATGGATTTTGGAATAAGGTGTTTTTAAGGATAGTACAGAAGGAAAATTTAATTTTTGTCAAAATATTTGATGACCACAAGAGTTCTAAGGGGTAGTTATAATTAGGAGCTGGAAGGGACATGTTTCACAGAATAATACGCTCCATTTGATCTCTTTGCATGGAGTTATTTCATTCACTTTAACAGTGAAATGTAAAAATAATTTGAGAAATATATGGACATTTTTGTTCATATTGCACAAATGTTGTTAAATTCTTCCCTCATGACAAGTAATTTCTAACCTCACGTTACGGACAATTTTGTTGTCACGCATCCCGTCTTTCATGTTGAAGCAATAGATGCCACCACAAAAGAAATGTGTAATTCAATAGTTTATAAACCCAGCATTATATGATAAAAATAATATATATGTGATGATGTGAGATTTAAGCTATTTAGTGTAAAAATTTATGTTTCCGTGTCAAAATTTGTTATCATTATCTAACGAAGAAAGCATAATTTAAATTTACGTCATTTTTAATTGTTTTTAAAGGAGTAATGAAATCTACTGAAAGTAGAAATGAGTTGTTAATGAAAATAATAATAAAAAGCAAAGGTTTCACGTGAAATCTGAAAACTTTCTAATGCATGAAAGCAATGTTAATCTTAAAATTAAAATTACATCGTAGAGAAAACAAGTCATCCGACGCACTATTATGTGACTCAACGACACACAAAACCCATTACCAACAGCTAGGAAAGATCCACGAATTAGAAATTGCACACCCGAGTTGCTGTTCCATGCTTTATGGCTAAGAAATCAATCATATGTACTTTTTCTAGCAGTATTAAAAAACCAAGAATTGCTGTAAAAAATCAATTTTGACTTTTTAAGGACTGTAACATCGGGTAACGGTAGAAAGTCTAATGATTTGTACAGAAATAAAATAGATAGAGTTCGGGTAATAACTCTGGTGAAAAGTATCAACATTGGTCTAGATTTCTCAGCTTAATAGTATGGCTTCAATGTAGAATAACTGGTACATATAAAACAGCCATGAGTATTGTACGGTGAAATAATAATGCTTGTTTGGTGATGTCTGGAACCTGTTTAACCATTACACATTCACTACAATGGGGGAAACAACTTAGTGAAGCTAGAATAATTTCAAAACTAGGACACTGGGTTTCCTAAAACGGAGATTCAAATGGTTTTGACATTTCAAATGAATTGTTTGAACTTGCTTCTTTTTATAATCCTGTTTTAAATATTCTTATTTATTTGTGTTTCCTTATGTTCCAATTCACTTTGTCCAGACAATCTAGAATATGATAGAAAAGAAAATATATCCGTTAGTTTTTAGGAAACAAGAATTATAATAATGATTTATAAATCTTGTAAAGATTTTTTTTTTTCAATAAACACAAAGTTCATAATTTTACTCCCACATGAACTATATATGTTAACAAGCAATATTAATTTATACAAATAATTTACTGTTCAATAAAGAGGTCACAAAATAAGTGAATGACATGGATTCATCCTTGTAACACATTAGCCCCTAAATTACCAGCTTGTTAACATGACTTCTGTTACTTGTAAATTCAATGCACTTCATTATATTCGGTAATTTTAACTCTCTTGTAATATTTATTATAATAACCTTTAGATAAAAAGTTATGCAAGAAAATTTGTTGTAGTGTAGTCATATTTAAGTAACGGAGTACGTGTCTCTAATATGCACCAACGTGATTTCTCGAGAAATACATATTTTTTTGTCCACTATGTTACAATTATAATGTAGACGGAAAACATTTAGAGCTTTATATCAATCTTTAAATTGAGAGTACTAATGAAGAAAAGAAGGTACTTCTTTCCATAGCACTCTGTTTATTCAATACGCAAAGGAAATTGACAGATGTATAAATATGAAAATATACGAATATATTTAAGATAAAGTCTCGAGTGGTAACTTTCAAAAATTATACTGAACTGACTCCAACAGTTTCGTTTCCGAGAATATACTTATGGTTGTAGAAATTTTAGAACCAAAAATTAAATGACGTTTTCACTTAGTTTCGTGCAGACCTAATGCAAATATTACGACTAGTTATTTCATTACTTGTCCTAAGGCGACAACGTTTTAATATGAGGATAATATCATCAGATAATATCCAAAACTTTTCTTAAATTGTTTTTGAATATTTAGTACTCTCAGAGTGGATTAAATAAATATACAAAAACGTTAAACGTTACATAAGAAATAAATAAAGTGTAAATGTTGACCAAGAGTTTCTTATAAAATTTCCAGCACACTGCAATTAAATTATCTTGTTAATCACAGGAACATCACATTTTTATTGGAAATTTTCAATCTCTTTATCTTCGGAATGCTTGTAGGACCGTGACTTTAATCGTTACTTGTTTTCTAATAACAAATTAATTAAACGACAATATGACCAAAACTGCAAGTAATCCATTTTATTACTGCAGTGATCTCCTATGTAATTCACTGTGTAAACATCGATGTAAATTCGTCTAGAGATTATAATCATACTTTTCGTTTTAATATCAATTAGAGTCTTCAAAATGTCATGCATTGTGTAACTTATAGTAAATGAAATAATCAGATTCTGTAAATGAAATAATCAGATTGTGTAAATGAAATAATCAGATTGTGTAAATGAAATAATCAGAATGTGTATAAAAATATCTGTCTTATGTTTAGATGGGTGACCGAATTTCCAAACCAAATTGCTTAGCCTTTGTCCCAGTTTTGAAAATGATGTATTCAACTTTCTTATCCAACTGGCTTACGTTTTGCAGTATCTGATGTATGTTTTCAAGGTATCTGAAAAGGATACTTTCTTTTTTGGCATTTTCACTCAATCATCGGTTAAACATTCTGATTAATAAAAATATGTTCATTCACTATTCATTCCGTTTGTGTCATAGGACTAGCAATTCACTACCAATTTAAGAACCTATTTAAACCTGAGTTTCTCACCATACACGTTAGCAGAACTTTTGTTTGTTTTGAATTTCGCGCAAAGCTATTTCACAAAACCGTACCTAACTTAGCAGTGTAAGACAAGAGGAAAGGCATCTGATCATCACCACCCATCGCCAACTCTTTGGCTACTCTTTTATCAAAGAATGGTGGGGTTTACCGTAGCATTATAACTCCACACGGCTGAAAGGGTGAACATGTTTGGTGCGACGGTGATGCGAATCCGCGAACCTCAAATTACGAGTCACACGCCTTAACACGCTATTCAATGTCGGGCCCAGCGGAACTTTTAAGACAGTTTGGTAGCCAATACGTGCATGTTACAGTAATGTCAAGGTAGATCTGATGCTTTTGCGAGTTGATCTGGCGGACAGTTAAAAGTTATTGATTTTCACTATTAAGGATTTAAACCTTAAAAAACACTTTACCAGCTGAAAACGGCTGTGCCTCTCAATGTATATCTGAGGAAAAAATTACAAACCATTAAAAAGAAGAATTTCAAAAAGGCAGAAATTGTTGCCTTAGAACTGAATGAAATTATAAGTAAATCTTCCTCTAAAAGTAAGTAAATGGAATTTAAAATATAAATTGGAGGTATTTTTAAAGGACAGTGTAAGATACTTTATTTTTTATCACCCACAGAATTTTTGAATTTTAATCACATTTTGATAACACCATGAATATAATTGCTTTCGTTATTAAGCACAAAGTTGCACAAAGGTGTATCTGTGTTTTGCCTACCATGAGTATCGAAACCAAATTTCTCGAGATTAAAAAAAAACCCCACAAGAAATCAATAATTATTATTCTATTTATAATAACAAATTAATTAAATAATAATTATATTTAGGTATTGGTATTTGTTACTAGCTACAAGAACATAAGACATCAGAACACCATAAATTTTCTGTAAGTATTTATACTTACCAGTTGATATTATCCGTTAAAGAAAATGCATGTATTAAAGAAAAAGTTAAATAAATTCTTCCACCTTATTTTTTGTCATCAAGCTCTTAATTAAGGACGATAACACACTAAACTTTAAGACAAGGCGTCCGATCGTATGAAAGTATTCTTACACAATTTTCGCAAATATAACAAAGCAGAGTAATTTGTTTTAATCACTATAATTTTTAAAGGTAAATGGAAATTAACTCTAATTTTTAAATTAATTTTGCGCCATATTACACAGTTGGTCAGTGAAAAGATGTATTCTAAAAGCTATAGATGATACAGATCAGGTCACTAAAAGACACATTGCTTACAATATATCACTCTCCGTTTGACATGTTTGTTTTGGTTGGTCCTGTGTGTTTCTGTGTACCATCACATGGTCGAAGTTTTGTATATTAATGTAGCACGAATTGTAACTCGTTCGGTTCCTTCGTTTCAATAAAACCACATTGTTCTTTCAAGATGTTAGTCGAGCTCGTTCATTTCATTTCTAACCGAGAATCTATCACAACTTACATCATTAACGGAGAATGCCATCACTTATACTGTGTGAAGAATGACATATCTTACAACTGGGGACAAATCTATATATTTGCTGCACGGTTTCACATTGGCTATTTACCCATTGCCAAACTGAAAAGTTTGTCGACAGTTCAACAGACGCAAATTACATTCATTGACACACAGCTACATTTCCCTTGACGCGAATGCTAACTAGCTATATTCTTTACATCTGAAATTTTTACCGATAAAATTTTCCTCGGAGAAATGCTAACATTCGAAGTTATTTCACTGAAATTTCTTGTGTTCGAAATACTAAAACGTTTTTGTTAAATATCTATAGTTTTCTGGTTATTGAGCGTTTGTCACACTTTTTGTTAAACGTTTGTAATTTTGTAAAATATTTGTTGTTGTTCTTACACTCGAAAATCTTCTACAATTTTAGGGAACAAAAGAGACTTGCACAATATAGATTTAACAATATAAGTTGCGTAAATATATAATTATGTATCAAAGTGAAAGAAACAAAAATATTGAAATAATATTAAATCCGTTAGAAACTAATAAAGTTCGATGGAGCGCTAATGATAGTGGAGATTTTATTGCTATAAATTTCGTATTATCCAAATTATTTCTCTGGATAATTACACTCGTAGCCAGTCATTAATGGGAAATAGAATTTCTCTAATGTTATCAACATATTAACTACCAATATTCCACATGCGGGTAATGACAGAATTATATTTTGGCTGAGTATTTTGTTGCCGTTACACTTAGTCGGACAGAAATAATGTGGCGAAAGACATAAAGGACATTGCTGCACATTTTAACATCAGCAATTGATCCATTGCTAATGTATATCTCGATGCACACAGCTTGGCATATCAACCATTAGGTCTCTTAAAGCCCTTTGAGATGGAAGTTTTTATATATATTTTTTAATTTCATTTTTGGTCTATGAAGACTATTAGGTTATTCTTTCGCGACTCTATTTTGAACTG
Organism: Tachypleus tridentatus; assembly: GCF_004210375.1. NCBI lineage: Eukaryota > Metazoa > Arthropoda > Merostomata > Xiphosura > Limulidae > Tachypleus > Tachypleus tridentatus. The sequence continues at coordinate 33,803,659 of NC_134828.1, read as the reverse complement.
TCGTTTATTCGGAAAGTAACAGGCCAACAGTATTTATCGCTATATTTTGGGCAATTCTGTTACCAGGAAAGTAGGAAATAACAATCTGGTTTATTCTTATTCTCACTGTTCTATCAAACGTTCTACGCCATTTTTCGATCACGCGACTTGCAGATTGTGCGCCGATATTTTTAGTCATCATATCATAATAATCTCATCATCGAAATAGTTGATATATTATTTCAAAATTATCAGTTTTATTTTATTTTAAAGGTTTTAATTTTGTAATGTAATTCCCTTAAAGTGTGTCATCTGTCATTCAGCTAGTAGACAAAAAATAATGTCACTCGCAAGAATGATACATTTTGTAAGTAACAACACAACATGACACATGAACTTTAAATTAATAATTAATAATATACACACAAGATATACACTACCTTGAGAATAGAAAAACCACATGTTGAGGGAATAATCTAATGATATATGGGAAATATCATTAAAAGATGTGCAATATATTCCTTAAATTATATATAAATTTCAAAGTGAAAGGAACTAAGTAAATATAAGGAAAGGAACAAGAAGCTCATTTAAAAATTTTAATATCTCATCCTAGTAGGTTCCAACCATTCCAGGTATCATCCTATTTATTCTTGTTTAGTTCTTATCCAACAATTCAATATTTTTCTTTAGGAATAAAACCCAAAACTGTACATAGTTATCTTAATAAGCCCTTCCAAGTAATCTATACAGTAAAACAATAATATCCATATATCATATTTAATAGTCCTATAGATGCTAGCCAAATTTATTAGTCTTATTACTTGTTCGTTACATTGTTTAGATGATTTCAGTGATATTTTGATCGAAATACCAAAATTGTTTATCAACAACATTTTAATGTATATCAGTTCAAATCGAAACAGTAATTTCAGTTGGAAAAACTTAAACATATCATTTTCCATGCACTGGCTCAGAATATTTCTAAGTCTGCAAAATCCTTGATATAAGGATTGCCACCAAAAAGATCTTTACGTCATATTCAAACAACAAAGTTTCGTTGATATTCCACAGTCAACATCATTTGTATGATTAAAGGACGCAGCTCAAAACTTTGAGGCACATTACTTGTCACTATTATCCAGTCAAACCTTACTCTATTTTTTCCAATTTTACTCTTAAACCAATTTTTCTTTATCAAATTCCATAATCTTTCACCATACCTGCAGATTTATTTTTAACATTATTTTTATAAAACACTTCATTAAACCCTTTCTATCAGTCAAGTTAAGGAAATATACAGTTTTATTGTCAAAGAATGTTAGAATAAGTCTTAAAGAAGAGTTTCCTTCAGTTAAAACGTGCTGACTTTATGACACTATATCAAACTGCTTTAAGTGACTCACTATCATTAATCACACTCTCCGAAACCTTTCCACATTCTGGTGTAATACTATCAGTGCTATAGTTGTCTAGACAGTGTTTATCACTTTCTTCAATTATTTGCCAATTTGTAATCTTCTAATATCTCTCCAATTCTCAATGACCTATAAACATATCAGCCATTGTTAAAATTTCAAATTCAACATAGTGCTATTTTCTTTAATATTTATTAACCTAAAGGTAAAATGTTTTTAAAATATGATTCGGGAAAATAGAAATGTTCAATTTTTAATCATTTTCAGAATTTAGACTGAATGGAAGTGTTAAGTGGAAACAAACTTATTGTTTATATGAATTTTAGAAAAATGCTAGAAAGATAAAAAGAAAACAGAAATTGGAAGCATGAAAGAAACTTGACATAAAAGTCCATTTTACTTAAATTCAGACGTTGTTTTTGACTCATTATTTAAAGAGAAAATGGAAGCATGCAACACCACATATGAATTACAACGTTACATCTTATCGTTTAACGTCTTGCAAGTAATGTAACAAATAGTAAAAAATATAACTCAATAACGCGACTTAAGGCACAGGGTTACGTTTGCAGATTTTTTCCACTAGAAACAGTCTTTCTATACCCGTGGTTGGCAGACTACAGATAACTCTTTGTGTAGCTTTGTGAACACAAGACGAGACTAATTGCGGACACGGTAAGATCTTTCATTTCCAGTGTATCAGCAAGTACACCCATTCTTACCTCAGGCTTGCTACCCCACGGGAAGGCGAAGACATGGCGCTCAATAGCTCAAGTACAAGACCAAGAGAAGTATCTACTTCCTCATCACCTATGCTCTGCCAACAAAGATAGCAGAGCAGTAACGGTACTCGTGCACTGTCAAACAAACACGCTTCACCACCTCCCCTCAAGCAACCTCTTGCGCACGAGATAAAATGAACACCAAAGCAAGTGACTGGTGATGAAGTTCAATCCAGTTAAAACGAGGAGTCGGTAGCCAAAGCTCATTTGCCCACCCACAGAGCATGGTTGGGCTGGGAAGCAATGGTCTTAGAGTAGCAGTTGACAAAAACCATCGCAGAACCTAACGATGTCGAGTTCTTAAAGAACAGATTCACATCGTCTGCTTGAAAAACATACTTGACACTCATACCTTCCGGCAACTGGAGGCCACACTCCAAGACCGAGTGATACAGATAAGAGAGCAGGCACTCGATCACTAATGCATAAAACACAGGGGACAACGGACAACACTAACGGACTTCCTGCAAGATGGGTAAGGAAGACGACAAATATCCGTTAATCAAGAACGACACCATTAATGCACAGTACCTGACCCTTATTATCACTATGTGGCGCGAAAATGATGCCATTTAAATGAGGGGGAAAAAGGATCCCCCACACCACGCACACGTGTACTGCTAACCAACCAAAAGGCACGTACAGGACGGTATGAAGAAAACGAAAAGTGGTCTCTCTGAGAGATAAAATGAGTCTCCTGCAGGAAGATAGCGTTAAACACAAAGTGCTTGAAGAGGGAAAAGGCGTGGTATTACTTGGCAACGTTACGCATCCCCCGGATAATCAAAATCATGAACTAGAAACGAATCAACTAGTCCAGATGTGGGAATCAGTTACGCTACTGCATCGTCTGTACGGAAGGGGTGGGGGCGAGCAGACTTTGAAGCCAACCGACGAATGCCACTGCACAATCGAGATATCTAGACAAAAGTGTGGTAGAGTCACTGGGCTGTAGGGTCCCCGCTGTCCCTTACTCTCCTACTCCAATCCCGAGAAACTCGGGAGACTGGGAAAATTGACGAGACAATCCAACGATCCAACCCCGACACTTTCTGAGGCAATAAGAGAGTGGGTGATAACGCAGCTTCAACCTCCTCATCACCAGGCAGAGAGGCCAGAGCCTCCACAGAAACAGAGGACACCTGGAGGTTACATAGGCTGACCATAGGCCCCTCAGTTGTCACAACCAAAGGCCCTCCCCCCTAAACGGCTCCCAGAGCGTCCCCCACTTCTGCAGTGCCGAAGCCCCCTCAACTTTGGCGGGAGAGACCCTCATTCTCGATTAATGGGCTCTGCTGAGGCAGGCGCTTCTACAAAGTCTCCACCATCGGCAGTTGTTGGTTTTGAGGGTGGGACGGTGGAAACCCCCGCAGCCACCACTCCATACGTTGCCACACGCCTCGGACAACGCGAGAACGTGTGACCACTTTTAGAGATATCACATTTTATATCACAGTCACTATATGTATGTCCATATGCCAGAAACTTGCAGCACCTCAGGGTTTGGCAGTCGCTAAGTAATTGGCCTTTAAGGCCACAGCAGTGACACAGCTGCCTAATGAACGGATAATTACACATTACCCGTCACCAGTGGATGCTAACAAAGTTTGAAACCGGCTTCTGCATGTTTATACATACTCGCCAGTTCCCTGTACACACTCCCGGGTGAGTCTGGTTGGTCTCATATTCTCTGTTGCGATCTGACATATACGTCGATAAGTTCTGATTGGGAAGAATATCGAAAACAGGACTACGCAAAGTACCAAGTGAAAACTATTTGTTTGAAATGACAAAAATAATATTTTCTAGTATCGGAATTATGCTGTAATTACTCAGTTTTAGCTCAAACAGGAATCGATGTGTGATGGTTAAACTAAATCCAGATTTATCCAAACTTGCTTTAATGATTTACCATAGAATTTACATGATTGTGTTCTGTGTACCAGTTATTTTTCAAAGCGGCCATTTTTATTTCCGAAGAATCTAAGCCAGTATCTCATACTTTTTCACAACAGCAATGATCAGAACCCTCTATCTTTTGTTTATGCACGTTTCTTTAGAGTTCCTGCAATATTGCGATTTTGCCGTCCTTATGAAAACAAAACTGAATTTCACAGTAATTTTCGCTTTTTTGATATTGTGAAAGATATCTGTCACGATATCCATGGTCGAGATATTCCAAATTACTCCTCCTCTGTTATAATCATATATGTTGAAAATCAAGTTGTCTGGATATAGTGTGTTCCCTAAAAATTGTTTTTTCTTTCATCCTTCAAGTTACGATAACTGGCGTAGATGTGACTTTGTTGAGTGTGTTAAGTACATTGTTCATTAGGTCAGAGGTAACAACGAAAGCATGCCTTCAATGGTATTGTGAAAGTCCTTGTAACAAAATAGGCTTAAGATGTTTTGGAAGTAAAATAGTAGTTTCGATTTTACATTCTCTTCAAGAATGATGAAAATACTATATGCATTAATAACTATTTTATTATACGACATTTACATTTTATAAATTCTACTTTATGTCGTTTCCTAAGATTTCTAAGAAAGGGAGGCTAAAAGTTTTAATTTACTTAAATAAATTATATAACAAAGAAATCAAATTTTCTATAATTAGTTAGTTTTTTTCACTGATATTGCATAACAATAACTTTTTGTGAGCATTCCTAGGAGCTAGCTATTTTAACACATATCTGCTAATTATTTTAATACACTTCTACTAAAGTTTCTAACTATAGTTTTAGTATTTTCTCCTCCATTAAGAAAATCCTTTCGACTCTGATAAAACATTTTTCCTCATTAGTGTGTGTACTGTGATGTCTATTACTGTTCAATCAGATTAAAATGATATTAGGAAAGTTCATCAAAAGATCCTGGTTGAGTTAATAATCAGTAGTTGTTGTTCAAAATATTTTTACTGATACCAAATATATCTTAAAAAAAAGACCGTAGTTATCTTTGGAAACTGTTCTTAAGTATATAGCAACATAATGACCTTTCTATCTTACTTAATCCTATGTCCACTCGAAGTATGAAACCAAAATTGTCAGCATTATAAACTATAGACTTACCTGTGAGACACCAAGGAGTGTTTGATTATTAATTTCCTCTTCGATATTTAACCATTTAATCAATACTGCTGGGATTTATTTCTTTTTCAGAGTACATGGTATTAAACTATTTAAAATATATACAAAATTCTTTTGTGTCCACGATTAAACTGGTTATTAAGGTTGCTAATACGGATAATATATTATTATTAATCAGAGTAATTACTCTTCAGATTTTTTAGATAGTTTATGCATTTTACCCATCTTATAACAAATGCTGTAAGAGGAGAAAAATCTTAAATCAATGAACATGATACAGTATATGTGTTTGATTCTAAAGTGCATTTGTATTTATGATAGAACATGAGACTAAAGTACAACGTGTCTAAATATTACTGCCCATAAACTTGGAACTATATCATCGTCAGTTTATTTGTTTTATTGCATTTTTTTTCATTTGTTGTTTGTTACTAATGACTTCTTTTTTCACTATTATTTTGTGTACATCTAAATTTTACGAAAACTCCCAACATTCATTCCAGATTTTAATTGAGCTAGTGTCTCTCGTTTATTTTATTTCTAACCGAGAATTTATCACTATTTTTATACATTGATGGAACATATATCACTTATATTATGTGAAGAATGGCATGATATATTGTAAATTATTTATGAGTAAAACCTGGAAGGCTGTCTTTTGGTTACTCTAATTTCAAAAGTACGTACTCGAAAGTGTACACATCTAGCAGTACAGACTGCTATCTCTTGAATATTTCTCTTACCAATGAAAAGCGATATTTACAATCCTTCACATTCTTACTGCTTCACCGCATGAGGGCGCGGAATGGACAGGTGGTTAAGGTACACGACCAGTAATCAAAGGATTTCGGGTTCGAATCCTCGTCGCACCAAACATGCTCGCCCTCTCAGCTGTAGTGGCGTTATATTGTGACAGTAATTCCCAGTATTCATTGGTAAAAGAGAAGCCCAAGAGATGGCAGTGGTTGGTGATGACTATTTGCTTTCCCTGTAGTCTTACACTGCTAAATTAGGGACGGCCTGCACAGATAGACCTCGTGTAACTTTGCGCCAAATTCAAATACAAACCACAGAATGTAAGACGAGAGCCATAGTCATTACAGCAGGTGTGGACCAGCATTGAATGTTGTTGTTGTATTGAATTAAGCACAATATGCTATCTGTGCTTTTCCCCCCCCACGGTATAGAAACCCGGATTTAAGCGTTGTAAATCCACCGCTTAGCCACTGGGGGCAGCATCGAATGAGATGAAAAATCATTACAAAACTACTAGTTATATTTAACTTTAAATATCTTCGTTCTGTTAGTAATCGCAAGCATATGAAAACTCGAATGCATCACGATTTTTGTTAGTTTATAATTTTTTCAAATTAGTGTTTCTCAAAAAACCAGTGCTTAAAAATATAGTTGGAAATTTGTATGGACAATCAATAAGTTCATAAAAAGAAAGATATAATACAATAAACAAAAACAATGAAATAAGTTAATTAGACCGTATAATTAATATTTCTGACAGTGTTAAAATATCACTTCCATGTGTGCTCTACTCGTTGTTCACTCATTTACAGTCTATGAGGGATCGTACTTTAACTGTAGAAGTATACCTCTTAAATTAGTTCCGCGAAATAAAGTGAAGATTTAACAAATAGAATACAGATATTAAACTTGTCTTCGGTTTAAATTAAAATGCGGAATACAGTTTTTATACTCAAACATTGAAAACAAACTCTTTCTAATATAGATAAACTCGAAACAGAATATAAATTTGTTATGTTTACTACAGATAAAATAAATATTAAAAACACCAACAATTTGTTTCTGGATGTGATTAGTTAGTAAAATAATAACGCTGCATGAAATACAAATGAAGAGATTACTCTTGATTATGTCTGTCCATATTATTACAGTATAGAAATTGAGAATAAGTTAGTTAGGCCAATGCAAGTGTAATAGGTGTTATCATGGTTACAGTCTCGTTATGAAGGCAAAGAGTTTTCAATGTAGTATGTTGGCTGTTTTAAACAAACAGTTTATGAAATCTTCTTTCACGACAGGTTTTGAAGATAACGTAAACTTTATATATTTCTACTCAAATACTACGTATATCACATGCATTTGAAATAATACAGATGTTAGATGAATGTATATAAACATTGTTTTCGACTCTTACATGTACTTTACCCATACATAGTTTTAAAAGCTTATCTTAGTACTTGTCTCTCACATCTTCTTATGTTTGATGACTCATAGTACGTTTACAAAAATTAGCTTAAAAGTATTAGTTTTTGTATTATTTAAGTACTAAATATAAAAATAAATGTTAATTGCTTTTCTATAACATTCTGTATTAGTGTCGAAGAACAATAAAACTAAATGTAAGAATATCATGTATTTTTCATGATAATTTAGTTATTTTTTAAATTTTCCATTTTATTTCTTTAGACATAAAAAAATACTTCAGAAAACAAACAAACATTGAAATATTTCCTTCTTTATTACATGTAAGAAAGTTCAGTCGAAGCTGCTGTTCTGCTTTTATAGTATTTTATGTCTAGTTTGTTCCAGGCTTTCAAAACCTTTAAGACTTTTAGAATATCATTGAAGCTATGCTTTCATTGTTACTGCAATGAGACGTAATGAACAATGTACCAATCACACTGAAAAGAGTTACAGCTTCACCAGTTATCATGATATGCGAAAGAAGAAACAATTTCCACGGAACACCCTAAAACCACACAGTTAGCTCTTTCAACGTAAAATATGATGAAATTAAAATTACCGAGGTTGGAACTGAGTAATACAAACACTAATATAATACAAACCACACCCTACATTCTGGAAACATGAATATTAAGATGTACTGGATGATATCCAATGACTCAACGTTGGAGGACTGGAATCTGAGGATTTATAGCACTGAAGATTTGATATTGGTACTTGGAGTGGGGTCCGGCATAACCAAGGGTGTTAAAGAGAGCGACTCGTAATATGAGGGTCGTGGGGGCGTTATAAAGTCACAGTCAATCACACTATTCGTTTTTAAAGAGTAGCCCAAGAGTTAGCGGTGGGTGATGATGACTAGCTGCCTTCCCTCTAGTTTTACACTGCTAAATTATGGATGGCTAGCCCAGATAGCCCTCGAGAAGTTTTGCGCGAAATTCAAAAGTCCAAACCAAACCAAACTTCGAGTGGTTAAAAGGAAGATAGGCTATTCTGTGGCTTTATGTTGTTTAAAACATTTAGAAGATAACTATGGTTCATGTTTTTAAGAGTTATTCTGTGTAGTTAAATACATTTGGAGCTACGAGTACTGATGATTTTCTCGACTAGGATCATTTTATGAAACTTACTAATACCATTAAAGTTGAGTTTCAATATTACTGGTCATTTTAGAGAGAAAATTAATGAGAAATAATATATTTACTCAAACAGCGTTTAAATAACAAACATTCATTTGTTTTAAAATAATTATTGAGCTTCTATAAATAATCTAAATATATATATAATATTGATAAAAACACTTAAATGACAGAAAATATAATTAGATTTTTTAGTTCAAATTAATCAAATTACTTAAATATATGCGTCCTCGAGCAAAGCATGTTTTAATGTCCATTTTATATTATAATTCCTGTAGAAAGAGTTCAGTCGAAGGTACAATTCTACTTTTAAGGCATACTAAGCATATTTTGTTCCAGGCTTTCAAAAAACTTTCAGGATTTTCGTAACACCATTGAAGACATGATTTTATTATTATTGCTGACGTAACGAATAATGCACCTACCACACTCATAAAAGTTACATCTTCACCAGTTATAGTGATTTGAAAAATGCAGGAAAAAACAATTTCCATGGAACTCACTAAGGCAACAAAGCTAGCTTCTTCTAAAAACCGGGCGTTAGTATAAAAATAATGGGATGCGAAACCAAGTATTTCAATCATTACTATAATCCAAGGCACAGTTCCACATTTTGGAAATATAGTTTCGTTAACCATATATATGTACCTGTATAATATTACGATCTGTTTAACCGAGTAATGGAAGATCACTACAGCATAGTGTAAAGATACGATCCGACGCACTATTATAGTCGATAATGATTCCAGAAAACCATACCCGACAGCTAGTGATAACCCCAGAATTCGAGATTGTGCATCCAAGTTGTTGTCCCATTCTCAAATATAAATGAAGGACGAGTAATCAGGATGATCCCAACAATGGATAACGTGATGGCTATGACATCAAAAAAATGTACTTTTTCTCGCAATATCAAAAAAACTAGATTTGCGGTGAAAATCATGTCAGTCTTTGCGAAAATTGTAGTGTCGACTAATGGCAAGAAATCTAAAGATTTGTACAGAAACAAGATAGCTAGAGTTGCGATAATTGATCTGGTAAAAATTAGCAGATACTGACCCAGGTTCTTCGGAAGAAAAGAATGATCGCTATGTAAAATAACTGATACATATATAATAGCCATGCCTATTCTACGGTGGAACAATAATGTCTGTTTGGAGATACCTGAAACGATTTTAACAAATGCCCATTGGCTACTGTGTGTGATACAATAGAGTATGACTTAGATAATTCCAATGCCAGGAAACTATATTTTCTGAAACGAAGACACAAATGTATTTGACATCTCAAGTGAGCTGTTTCGACTTGCTACTTTCTTTTTTGATGTTCTCTTTTATCTGTGCCTTCTCAAGATGACGTTTACTTTTTTCTGGACAATCTAAAATGTGATAGAAAAATAAAGTATTAGTGACAGATTTGTTAGCAAACGAAACTGATGATAATATTTTTATTAAACCGGCAAATATGTAACTAACCAACGCAAAATTATTAATTTGACTCTCACATAAATATTATTTGGTGCACATAATTTACTCTTTAATAAAGATAACAAGACACTGAATAATTATTATGACAAACGAATGATGAGAAGAAGTTACTTCTTTCCATAGTGTTCGGTTTATTCATTCAGAAAGGAAACTAGCAGAAAAACATATGAATATAAGGACATATTAAAAATGAAAACTAAATCTGTAACTTTTCAAACTTGTACTGATCGACATTAATCGTTCCTTTTCAGAATGTACATATTCAAAAAATGAAAAAATCATAAACAAATAAGAATAAATAAAACATCAAATAATGTAAATCAAAAGTTTAATGTTTTAATATTTTCTGACTTGTAATATTGTGGAAAAGCCTGAAGCAAATAGATAATACTGGTTTTTCTCGGGTGTTACACAAAGAGGATTCGTAAATTACCTCTTTCTTCGTTTCCAAAACTGCTAAATTTTATGGAATGCTTATCAGCTTCATTGTGACTACACCAAAGTTTTTTTCTCAGTGATGTCGAGAAGCCCCATTTGTATTGAAATATATATGTAAAAACGACTAAAGAAACACCTTTATACCTATATTAAAAATAATAAAATAAATAATTTAAAATTATTTATTCAAACATCTAACACCGCCCTTTACATTCCGACACTCAGATAAACAACCTCTATCAAACATGAGGTCAACTTCCGGTCAGTTACCTCTTTCTTTCTTTGTGAACCTGACGATGACCGAAGAAGGTCAAAACGTTGTTCATTCCTCTACGTAAAATATTTTCTGAACTCAAACGAGCCGTTTTTACATATATAAAGTTTTTTCTATCACACGCCATTTAAATTCTCAAGAATATCTTGCGGAAAATAGACCATTAGTTTATCAAAGAGAAATAAACTAGCTCAGTATAAGTCTATGTCAAGTATATCAGATCGTCTTTATTACACGCTAAAAGTTACTTACGCAAAATTCTCTAAGCAATCTCGTTTCTTCTAATTCATACACCAGTAGATTGTCTTAACTAAAATATGAAGTGTTCTCCTTACATCAAGTGGACAGTCCTTCAAATTATAAAAGCTACATGTATAAAATGATGTTTTCGCTTGCTTCCATCCGGATCTTATGCAAATGTTGCGAATACTTGTTTCCTTGGAGAAATTGAAAGGTTTGTTGTTTGAGAGTAAAATATGGATATACATCTGACGTTAAGAATATAAGCTATGGTATAGCATATTTCTATAGTAGTGACAACTCTTATTCGAATTTGAAATAAATGAAGCCAATCCTCAACATTATGGAGCTCTTGAAGATAGAAATAACTTGTCATAAGAGGACAATATAACAATATATTGGTAATATCAGCAAAAAATATTTAAGACTTATAATTGTCATTTTTAATTAAATACTAACGACACACTAGTCTTAATCCTACTTTGATTCTGTTAACTGCTGTCATTTATGTCCAACGCAGAACTATCTCCTGTGTCAGTAATGGCTGAAATTCGAAATACTGGTTCTTGCTGATTGAAGTGATCTTCGTTTTTATGTTCCTTAAAATGAATGAATCGGTTCCGGTTCATAGCCAATGTAGGTTCGCTGAGATAGTACTACTTAATAAGTAAAGACATGGAACAAATGCTAGTTAAAATTAGCCTCTTGTTAATGATAATAAACATGTCAATTAATAAATAGACTTAGACGATCGTATAGAACAATAACAATACGAAATTTGATATCTAATCTCCACAACCTTACCATAAGGAGTTAAAATTATTGATAATTACTTGCAATCTTCATACATATTTGACTTTTATGTAAAAATTCAGTGAAACCAGTTTTAATCACCATTGTTTTATAGTTAGATTACCTTAACGCTGAAACATTTTCTTTGTTTAATATACACATATTATGTGTATGAAATGTGCGCTGATTATTATCGCAAATATTACTTGTATGACTTACGAGTTTCCAGTGCATAGCAAATAATAAAAATTGTTTTATGTTTTTTAATATAGAATACAGTAGTTTTATTGTGAGGCATTGTTGAATATTATTTTAAACCTTTGTTTGTTTTCTAACGTCACTTTAAGATCAAATGCAAAGTGTTCACTTAATATAAATAGCACAGCCATGAGTGGTTGAGGGATAAAATGATGAATTCACTTGTTTCAATGTAAATGTTTTATTGGATAAATAACTGTGAGTAAATTGTATATATAGGTACTTTATATTATTATTTATTTATTCATTTTTTTATGTTTATCTTTTTCTCATTCTAGCTTGGGAGAGTAGTTACCTTCCTACAAATGTCTGCACTCAGTGAAGGGTGATATAGATTTGGGACGTTGTGGACTTGAGGACCCCATCTTGCTTTCCGAATTTGTAATTTTCTGATCAGAGACTAGTGATTTGGAGGTTAAGACTGATAGACGGTGTATCCCCATAAAAATTTAGGTTCTATTTTCGCTGTCACCTCCAAAATGTAGAATACATTTTATTATTCTACGTTATAGCTTGAAGTTTATGTGTTTTGATTTATGGCTTCAATATTTTACTTTTATAATATAATTAATCAGATGTTGGGATAAACTGTTTTTTAACGCAGTTTTTCCTTATGATTTTGTTTATTCATCAAACTTCAATTAGATATAAATATCAATGTTTTCATATCACTGAAATATATATATATATATATTTATTTATGTTCGAGGTGAATATCATACAATATTGAAAAGAAAATTTTCATACTTTCAGCCTCTTTTGTGATATATGAACGATAGTTAGTTTCTGTTAATTATTTCTGTTAAATAATTGTTATCATTAAAAGGTATGTGTATGTATTTACTTTCAACATACGTATAAAATGTATATTTATCACATTTTCATTATAAATTTTTTGAATGTTGTAATAAATTTTATATACTTTTTCAGGAGTTTCTCTATAATTTCTTCATGAAGTAATTTTTCATTGTTACTTTTAGTTTCTTAATTATAATTATAGAGCTATTCTTTACTTATTTCATTATCTCGTTTATTATGATATTTATAGATGATGAAAAATAATTTTTTGTTTTCAGTTCTTATTTTTCACATCTGGTGAATCATTATAATTTTGACATCTTTAGAAATATTTTATTTCATAACGTATTACAGTAATTCTATTTAAACTTAAATTGTTTTGCATTTATTTGTAGTTCTTTGTTTAAAGACAATGTTATTTATGTGGGGAAAAACATAAACTTCTCAGCCATGTTGCAGAATTTAAGTTAATTACGAGCTTGAGGACAAGCCTGAAACAGAGGTGGAGGGAAAAAATGTGATACATTTTCCGCTATCTTTCATTCATATAGGGTTTTCAGAAAATAAATATCATGAATATGTTGCAGCGATTTCGTGCTTTGGGAAGAAATTAGTGATGGGGAATTTTGTGAATGTAGAATCATTTGTTTGTCCCATGAGAATGTCCGGAAATGTGGTGAAATGTGTTCCTTGTAAAAGAAACAGAGATTTCTTGTTAAGTAGGAAGAAATAGTTTCTTCAGAATACAGTCTTGTTTTGTAATACAAGTGAATACTTCAATGGAGATACATCCCCAGGGAATATAGCTATACAGTATAACAAATCATTACTTCGCATCAAGTTTGTATTATGCTTATTTTTCTTTATATTAAGTGTAAGTCATTCAATTAAATTCGTATTTACTTTGAAATTATTCTGTACGAACCTGTTGTTATAAATTTTACCACTGGTCTGATTTGATTAGTCAAATTATATGATAATATTATACACACACACACACATATTTATATTTGAAAAGTTCAGCTACATTTCTGTCAATAGGATTTTTGTTGTTAGTGTCTATTAAAGTTTAAACACTTTTTTTATAGTTGTAACTTTTGGTGTGTTAGTATATATTGTAACATCTTGATTAGATTAAATTTATTTGCGTCTCACAGCATTCGCTGGAAGTTTGGTCAAATCCCTAGTTTTCTCATTACACGCAAAATATTTAAGAATCTGAAAAGTATTTAATATGATTAACTGTAATATTAACAAAATGTTTTTTAAATATTTTGTGTCACAGGTTGGTGTAGCCGCAGACACACAATGAATTTCCTCCATTTTTTACATAGTTAACTTGCATGCGCTTGGAAATGAAAACGTAGATCCTCATGATAACAGTTTCACAGTTAAATATCAGATAAAAAGTCATAATCAAATGCTCTCGGTGTCTCAGCAGAAAATTTGATAATTTCATAACGCTATAATTAGGAAACTGATACTTTAAGAGAGATCAAGACACATCTACCTTGTATAATCAAATATATTTTGAACTACAAGTAATTATCATATACGAGACAAGAATAGTTTGTTATTCAAATGATTCACTATGGATGCACCTGAATCTTGTGTGATAATAATATTCTACTTCTTTGTAAATAAATAATTGGCTTCTAAAAATGCTCGCAAAAAGTTATTGTTATATAATGTTAGTTAAAAACTCTTAAGGGACAAAATTATGATTTTTTTCTTTGTAACATTTAATAAACAAAAGATTTTAAGTTGTATTTATTTTCTGATCCTAGTTAATAAGATAAAGTAGAATTAATTAAAATTTGGTGTGAATTTAAGAAAGGAGTTTCTAATTCTCTTATTTATCTTGTTATTCCTATAAAGGAATTTGAGTCTAACCTACCATTCTTCTTCTAAGTAATCCTAGGTCTATTTTGTTAAAAGCTTTCAGCGAAAGTTTCAGGACTTTCATAATACCATTGAAGAAGTGATTTCATACTTACTACTAACCTAAGAAAAATGCACGCACTCCACTCAAGAAAGTTACAAATTCAACATTTATTATGTTATATAAGATGAAAGAAAAATAATTTCCAGATAAACACACAATTAGCATTTTCAAAGAACAAAGCATTAACAAAAAACAACGGTTGCTGAAAGTAAGAATTCAAATCGCTAATATAATCCATTGTATATTTCCACATGCTTGAAATACAGTCTCGTAAAGTATAAAATGCATTTTGGAATAAGCTGTTTTTAGGGATAGTACAGAAAGAAAATTTAATTCTTGTCAAAAATATTTGATGACTACAAAAGTTCTGAGGGGAAGTTATAATTAGGAGCTGGAAGGGACATGTTTCACAGAATAATACGCTTCATTTGATCTCTTTGCATATACTTATTTCATTCACTTTAACAGTGAAATGTAAAAATAATTTGAGAAATATATTGGACATTTTCGTACATATTGCACATATATTGTTAAATTCTTCCCTCCTGACAAATAATTTCTAACCTCACGTGTACGTATAATTTGTAGTCACGCGTCACGTCTTTGATGTTGAAGCTATAGATGCCACAACTATATAAATGTAATTGAATAGTTAAAACATCCAGCATTATATGATAAAAATAATATATACTCATCAAAAAAAGAAACGCAAAAGGGATATTTTTGTTATTTTAAAGAGAAATATATGTAATAACGTTACAAGCTCAGAGTATGTGATATTACACGTGTCAGACCAAAAGAACAATAAAATTTGTGCACTTTGAAAACGGAGGAAAACATCGGATTTTTCGCCAAAACGCATTCGTGTCCAATAATTTTGTTTGAGAGATCTGCATGTTTTGCAAGTGCAACATCCCTATAAAAGAGATGGGTTCTCGGTTTCCATAATTCAGTGTTAAGCCACACACGCAATACAGTTACGCCAAGACTGACTGAAGCAAAACGTAACAACGCCATTGGTCGTTTGGAAGCAGGCGAATCTCGATCAGATGATGACAGAGCTGTGAAAGTCCACCCAAGCACCATCACAAGGCTATTGAATCGTCACCAACAACATGGATAAACTTGTGACCGTCCGCGATCTGGCAGACTTCGTGTGACCACGCCCGCACAACATCGCAACATCCGGTTACGTCACCTTCGGGATAGGACCACCATTACAACGTCTACTGCCTCAGCCATACCAAGGCTGCGTAGGATTTCCGATCAGATCGTACGCAACCGTTCACGAGATTCTCAGGCCCCATGTGCAACCCATCATGGTGAACGTCAACGACGTTTTTCAACATGACAACGCCCGTCTTCACACAGCCCGACTCACCAATGTCTTCTTGAGACGCCACAACATCAACGTTTTTCCTGGCCCTCCAGATCACCAGATTTAAACGCCATCGAACATCTTTGGGACGAGTTGGACCGACGTCTGCGACGGCGACAACCTCAACTGCAGACTCTACCTCAGCTTGCAGAAGCTTTGCAGGCTGAGTGGACAACCATTCAACAGGATGTGATTCGTCATCTCATCGCTTCCATGGGCAGAAGAAGCCAAGCAGTTATTGATGCTCACGGGGGGCATACTCGTTATTGATGTAGAGTGACGTTAAACTTCAACTAGTGAGCGTGAACTTCGCCTTTGCAGACTTTGGATGTTCAGCAGTGAATGTGCAAAGTTTAACACATGTCATACAGAACTACCCAGAATAAACTTGTCAACAATATGTCTCAAATTTTGCCTTTTGCGTTTCTTTTTTTGAAGAGTGTATATATGATGATGTGAAATTTGAGCTATTTAGTGTAAACATTTATGTTTCCGTGTTATAATTTGTTATCATTATCTAACGAAAAAAGCATAATTTAAATTTACGTCATATTTTTATGTTTTTTAAAGGAATGATGAAATGTATTAAAAGTACAAATGAGTTTTTAATGAAAATAATAATAAAAACCAAATGTTTCACGTGAAATTTGAAAACTTTCTAATGCATGAAAGGAATATTAATGTCAAAATTAAATTACAGCGTAGTGCAAACAATTCATCCGACGCACTATTATATGACTCAACGACACAGAAAACCCATAACCAACAGCTAAGAAAGATCCACGAATTATAGATTGCGCACCCAAATTGCTGTTCCTTCCTTTATGGGTAAGAAATCAATCATATGTACTTTTTCTCACAGAATTAACAAAAACAAAAATTGCTGTGAAAATTAATTTTGACTTTGTAAGGACTGTAACATCGAGTAACGGTAGAATGTCTAATGATTTGTACAGAAATAAGATAGATAGAGTTCGGGTTATTACTCTGGTGAAAATTATCAAACATTAGTATAGCCGCAATGTAGAATAATTGGTACATAAAAAACAGACATGAGTATTGCACGGTGACTCTATAATGCCTGTTTGGAGATGTCTGGAACCTGTTTAACCATTACACATTCACTACAGTAGGTGAAACAATTTAGTGAAGCTAGAATAATTCCATTTACAGGACACTGTATTTGTAAAACGGAGATACGAATGGTTTTGACATTTCAAATGAATTGTTTCAACTTGCCTTTTTATGTAATCCTGTTTTTAATATTCTTATTTATTTGTGTTTCCTTATGTTCCAATTCACTTTGTCCAGAAAATCTAGAATGTGTTAGAAAATAATTATAGCCGTTTTCAGTTTTCAGGAAAGAAGAATTATAATAATGATTTATAAATCCTGGAAAGATTTATTTTTCAATGCACAAAGTTCATAATTTTATTCCCACATGAACTATATATATTAACAAGCAATATTAATTTATACAAATAATTTATTGTTCCATAAAGAGGTCACAAAATAAGTAAATAACATTGATTCATCCTTGTAACACATTAGGTACTAAATTACCAGCTTGTTAACATGACTTCTGTCACTGGTAAATTCAATGCACTTCATTATATTCGGTAATTTTAACACTCTTGTCATATTTAATATTATAATCTTTTGAATAAAAAGTTATGCAAGAAAACTTGATGTAGTGTAGTCATATTTAGGAAACGGAATACGTATCTCTAATATGCACCAATGTGATTACTCTAGAAATACATATTTTATTGTCCACTAAGTAAGAATTATAATGTACACGGAAGACATTTAGAGCTTTGTATCAGTCTTTAAATGGTGAGTACTAATGAAGAAAATAAGGTACTTCTTTCCTTTGCACTCAGTTTATTCTATACGCAAAGAAAATTGACAGATGTATAAATATGAAAATATACGAATATATTTAAGATAAAATCTCTAGCGCTAACTTTCAAAAATTATACTGAACTGACTTCAACAGTTTTTTTTCCGGGTATATACTTATGGTTGTCGAAATTTTAGAACCAAAAATTATAAAAAAATAATAGTAAAGACATTCTATAAAATCCTGATGTGTAATACGCTGGTAAAACCTAAATAAATAGGTTAATACTTGATTCTAAGAATATTCTTTAATTATTTATTATTTTTGTTTTAAAAGCTGCTAATTTCTATGAAATACTTATCCCCTTTTATGATGATATTAATATTTTTCTATCATACACAATTCAAATTCTGAAGACAATCGCAACGAAAGCAAACCTTCATTTTATGAACGGAAATATAAACAGAATTTGTATGATTAGGGTATATATTAATATATTTCTCGTGAAGTTTGTTCTCTAGTGTTTATTGCATGCTAAAAGGTACTTACCTGGAATATGAAGAATTCTTTTTACATAAAACCTACAGTCCTTGAAGTAATAAAAGCTATTAAGTGACGTTTTAACTTAGTTTCGTGCAGGCCTAATGCTAATATTACGACTAGTTATTTCATTGGAGAAGCGTAAGCGATTGTTGTTTGAGAATAAATATGGATACACATCTGACGTTTTATTCATATTTCAATAGTTGCGGCATCTGTTATTTCAATTTGAAATAAACTAAGCCACTATTGCAATTTTGAAGTGCGAAATTACTTATCCTAAGGCGACATCGTATAAATAAATGGGTAATATCATCAGATAATATCCGACACTTAAATTGTTTTTGAATATTTAGCACTCTCAAAGTGGATGAAATAAATATACAAAAACGTTATACGTTACATAAGAAATAAATAAGTAGTAAATGTCGACCGAGAGTTTCTTATAAAATTTCTAGCACACTGCAATTAAATTATCTGGTTAATCACAGGAACATCACATCATTAGTTTTCGTGTACGATACTTTATTTTTTATCAACCATAGGATTTTTGAATTTTAATCACATTTTGATAACACCATTAATGTAATTGCTTCCGTTTTTAAACACAAAGTTACACAAAGGGGTATCAGTGTTCTTCCTACCATGGGTATCAAAACCAAGTTTCTAGCGTAAAAAGAACGTAGGAATATCGAGATTAAAAATGAACACACAAGAAATCAATAATTATTATTCTATTTATAAGAACAAATTATATAATTATAATAAGATTTAGGTATTGGTATTGGTTACTAGCTACAAGAACATAAGACATCAAAACACCATAAGTTTCCTGTAAGTATTTATTCATAGAAGTTCATATTATCCGTCAAAGAAAATACATGTATTAAAGATAAAGTTAAATAAATTCTTCCACCTTTTTTTCTGTTATCAAGCTCTTAATTAAGAACGATAACACACTAAGCTTTAAGATAAGGCGTCCATTCGTATGAAAGTATTCATACATATTTTACGCAACTATAAGAAAGCAGCGTAATTAGTTTTATTTACTATAATTTTTAAAGTTAAATGGAAATTAACTCTAATTTTAAAATTAATTTTGCGCGATAATACACGGTTGCTCAGTGAAAAAAGGTATTCTAAAAACTATAAATGATATAGATGATGTCACAAAAAGACGTCATTGCTGACACCATATCACTCTCCGTTTGACTTGTTTGTTTTGGTTGGACCTTAATATTTTCTATACATCTATATGTATTTAAGAACTCCTGTATGTATTCAATATCTTAATAAATATTTTTTTTTATTATTTCATGTCCGAAGTATCTGGGTACCATCACATGATCGAAGATTTGAAGGTTTATGTAGCACGTGTTGACACTTGTTCGGTTCCTTCGTTTCAGTAAAACCTCATCGTTCATTCTAGATCTTAGTTGAGCTCGTTCATTTCATTTCTAACCGAGAATCTATCACAACTTACATCATTAACGGAGAATGCCATCACTTATACTGTATGAAGAATGACATATCTTTCAACTAAGGACAAATCTATATATTTGCTGCGCGTTTTCATTGACTTATAATAAACTGACTGTCTCAGTACAATTATATTATACGTAACTGTTTCTCGGCATGTCCATTTATAAATTTAGGGTGACATTATTAAAAGTTCACTTAACAACTATATCTGAAGACACGTTTGTAATTTTGTAAAATATTTGTTGTTCTTCTTACACTCGAAAATCTTTAGGGAACAAAACAGACTTGCACAAAGTAATTTAACAATATAAGTTGCGTAAATATATAATTATGTATCAAAGTGAAAGAAACAGAAATATTGAAATAATATTAAATCCGTCACAAAGAAAAAAGCTCGATGAAGCGCTAGAGATAGTGGAGATTTTATTGCTATAAATTTCCTATTATCCAAATTATTTCTCTGGATAATTACACTCGTAGCCAGTCATTAATGGGAAATAAAATTAATCTCATGTTAGCAACATATTAACTACCAATATTCTTAATGCGGGTAATGACAGAATTCTATTTTGACTGAGTATTCTGTTGCCGTGACACTTAGTCGGACAGAAATAATGTGGCGAAAGACATAAAGGACATAGCTGCACATTTTTACATTAGCAATTTGTCCATTCCGAGTGTATATCTCGATGCACACAGCTTGGCATATTAACCATTTGTTCTCTTCAAGACCTTCGAGATGGAAGTTTTTATATATTTTTTTTAATTTCATTTTTGGTCTATGAAGACTATCAGGTTGTTCTTTGGCGTCTTTATTTTGAACTATCGTTTATTTGGAAACTTACCGGCCAACAGTATTTATCGCTATATCTTGGACAATTCTGTTACCAGGAAAGTAGGAAATAACAATCTGGTTTATTCTTATTCTTACTGTTCCAACAAACGTTCGACGTTATTTTTCGTTCACGCGAATTGCAGATTGTGAGCCGATATTTTTAATCATCATATCATAATAATATCATCATCGAATGAGTTGATATATTATTTCAAGATTACCAGTTTTATTTTATTTTAAAGGTTTAATTTTATAACGTAATTCCATAAACGTGTGTCATGTGTCATTCAGCCAGTAGACAAAAAATGATGTCACACAAGAAAAATAATACACTTTGTAATTTACAACACAGCATGTCACGTGAACTTCAAAGTCAGAATTAATGATATACACACAAGAAATACACAACCTTGAGAATAGATATACCAACTGTTGAGGGAATAATCTAATGATATATGGGAAATATCATCAGGAGATGTGCAATATATTCCTCAAATTATATATATGAATTTCAAAGTCAAAGGAACTAAGTAAATAAAGGAAAGGAACAAGAAGCTCATTTAAAAATTTTAATCCCTCATCCTAGTAGGTTCCAACCATACCAGGTATCATCCTATTTATTCTTATTTATTTCTTATCCAACAATTCAATATATTTCTTTAGGAAGAGAACCCAAAACAGTACATAGTTGTCTTAATAAGGCCATACTAGTGATCTATACAGTAAAACAATAATATCCATATATCATATATAATAGTCCTAAAGATGCTAGCCACAGTTTATTAGTCTTATTACTTGTTGGTTACATTGTTTAGATGACTTCAGATATTTCGATCAATATACCAAAATTGTTTTTTCAACAGCATTTTAATATATATCAGTTCAAATCGAAACAGTGATTTGAGTTGGAAAAACTTAAACATATAATTTGCCATGTACTGGCTCAAAACATTTCTAAGTCTGCAGAATTATTGATATAGGGATTGCCACCAAAAAGATCTTAACGTCATATTCAAATAACACAGTTTCGTTGATATTCCACAGTCAACAACTTTTGTATAACACAAAGGACGCAGCTAAAAGCTTTGAGGCACATTACTTGTTCTAACTATTACCCACTCAAACCTTACTCCATTTATTCTTTGCAATTATACTCTTAAACCAATTTTCTTTATCAAATTCCTTAATCTGTCCCATACCTGCAGATTTATTTTTAACAAGTTTTTATAAAACACTTAACTAAACCCTTTCTATCAATCAAGAAAAGGAAACATACAGTTTCATTGTCAAAGAATGTTAGAATAAGTCATAAAGATGAGTTTCCATTAGTTAAAACGTGCTGACTTTATGACACTATAACAAACTGCTTTAAGTGACTCACTATCATTAATCACATTCTCCAAAACCTTTCCACATTCTGGTGTAATACTATCTGTCCTATAATTGTGTGGACAATGCTTATCACTTTCTTCAAATATTTGTCAATTTGTAATCTTCTATTATTTTTTTAAATTCTCAATGACCTATAAACATATTAGCCATTGTACAAATTTTCATCTCAACTTAGTATTATTTTCTTTAATATATATTTACCTAAAGGTAAAATGTTTTTGAAGACATGATTTGGGAAAATAGAAATGTAGAATTTAGACTGATGGGAAGTGTTAAGTGGAAACAAAATTATTGTTTATATAAATTTCAGAAAAATGCTAGAAAGGTAAAAAGAAAACAGAAATTGGAAGCATGAAAGAAACTTCACATAAAAGTACATTTCACTTAAATTCAGACGTTATTCTTCACTCATTATTTAAAGAGAAAATGGAAGCATGTAACACCACATATGAATTACAACGTCACATCTTATCGTTTAACGTCTTGCAAGAAATGTAATAAAGAGTAAAAATTATAACTCATCAACGCCTCTTGTGGTACAGGGATATCTTTGCAGATGTTTGCCACTAGAAACAGTCTTTTTATACAAGTAGTTGGTGGACTACAGATAACTCTTTGTTAAAACAAAATCAGTCTGATTGCGGACACAATAAGTTCTCCCATGTCCACTGTATCACCAAGTACACTCATTCTTACCTCAGGCTTGCCACCCCACAGGAAGGCGAGGACACAGCGCTCAATAGCCCGTACATTGCAGTCCATAGGAGAAATAGCCCCAAGATACAAGACCAAGAGAAGTATCTACTTCCTCATCACCTACGCCCTGCCAACAAAGATAGCAGGGCAGTAGCGGTAATCGTGCACTGCCGCACCAACACTCAGTCCAATTCAGTTCAAACGAGGAGTCGGTAGCCGATGCTCATTTGCCCACCCACCGAGCATGGTTGTGCTGGGAAGCAATGATCTTAGAGTAACAGTGGACAAAGGCCAGCGCAGATCCTAACGATGTCGAGTTCTCAAAAAACAGATTCACATCGTCTGCATGAAAAACATACTTGACACTCATACCCCACGGCAACTGAAGCCCACACTCCAAGACCGAGTGATGCAGATAAGAGAGCAGGCACTCGATCACCAATGCATAAAGCAAAGGGGACAGCGGACAACACTGAAGGACTTCTGCAAGATGGATCAGGAAGACGTCAAATATCCGTTAATCAAGGGCGACAACATTAATGCATACTACTCACACCTCAGTATCACTGTGTGGCGCGAAGATGGTGCGATTAAAATGCGGGTGAAAAATGATCCCCCACACCACGCAAACGTTTCGTGCTAACAAACCAAAAGGCACGGAAAGAATAGTATTAAGAGAACGAAACGTGGTCCCTCTAAGAGATAAAATGAGTCTCCTGCAGGAAGATAGCGTTAAACATAAAGTGGTTGAAGAGGGAAAATGCGTGGAATGACTTGGCAACGTTACACTTCCCCCGGATAATCAATATCATGCACGAGACACTAATCAACTAGTCCAGGATGGGAATCAGTTACGCTACTGGTCCGTCTGTACGGAAGGGGTGGGGGCGAGCAGACTTTGAAGCCAACCGACCAATGCCACTGCACAATCGAGATATCCAGACTAAACTGTGGTAGAGTCACTGAGCTGTAGGGCCCCCGCTGTCTGTTACTCTTCTCATCCAATCCCGAAACACTCGGGAGACTGGGAAAGTCGGCGAGACAATCGATCGATCCAACCCCGACACTTACTGAGGCAATAAGAGAGTGGGTGATAACGCAGCTTCAACCTCCTCATCACCATTCACAGAGGCCAGAGTCTCCACAGAAATGGGAGAACACCTTGAAGTCACACAGGTTGGTAGGAGCCCCCTTAAAGGTCCCAACCAAACAGAGGCCTTCCTCCATTAAAGGCTCCCAGAGCGTCCCCTACTTCTGCTGTGCCGAAGGCCCCTCAATTTGGGTGGGAGAGACCCTCCTTCCCGATTTACGGGCTCTGATGCGGCAGGCGTTCCTACAAAGGCTCCACCATCGGCAGTTGTTGGTTTTGAGTGTAAGACGGTGGAAGCCCCCGCTCTTTCCCTCTTCTGAACACGCTGCTGCTCCACAGTCACCACTCCATATGTTGCCACACGCCTCGGACAAAGCGAGAACGTGTGGCCACCATTAGAGATATCACATTTTATATCACAGTCACTATATGTATGTCCATATGCCAGAAACTTGCAGCACCTCAGGGTCCGGCAGTCGCTAAGTAATTGGCCTTTAAGGCCACAGGAGTGACACAGCTGCCTAATGAACGGGTAATTACATATTACCCCTAACCCGTGAATGCTAACAAATTTTGGAACCGGCTTCTGCATGTTTATACATACTCGCCAGTTCCCTGTACACACTCCTGGGTGAGTCTGGTTGGTCTCATATTCTCTGTTGCGGTCTGATATATACGTCGATAAGTTCTGATATTGAAGAATATCGAAAACAGGACTACGCAAAGTATCAAGTGAAAACTATTTGTTTGAAATGACAAAAATAATATTTTCTAGTATTGGAATTATGCTGTAATTACTCAGTTTTAGCTATCACAACAATCTATGTGTGATGGTTAAACTAAATCCATATTTATCCAAACTTGCTATATTCATTTACCATAGAATTTACATGGTTGTTTTCTGTGTATCGGTTATTTTGCACAGCGGCTATTTTTATTTCCGAAGAATCTAAGCCAGTATCTTAATACTTTGCACAACAGGAATTATCAGAACCCTCTCTCTTTTGTTCATGCACGTTTCTTTAGAGTTCCTGCAATTTTGCGATTTTGCTTTCCTTGTGAAAAAAAAACAACAACTGAATTTCACAGTAATTTTCGCTTTTTTGATACTGCGAGAAAAAGAAAATTAGTTTGATGTCATATCTATCACGATATCCATGGTCGGGATATTCCTAATTACTCCTCCTCTTTTATAATCATATATGTTGAAAAATCAAGTTGTCTGGATATAGTGTGTTCCATAAAAATTGTTTTTTTCTTTCTTCCTTGAAGTTGCGATAACTGACGCAGATGTAACTTTGTTGAGTGTGTCAGGTACATTGTTCATTAGGTCAGCGGTAACAACGAAAGCATGACTTCAATGGTATTCTGAAAGTGCTTGTAACATAACAGGCTTAAGACGCTTTAGAAGTTCCGCAGTAGTTTCGATTTTACATTCTTTTCAGGAATGATGAAAATACTATAGGCATTAATAACTATTTTATTAAACGACATATACTTTTTATTAATTCTACTTTATGTCGTTACCTACGATTTCTAAGAAAGGATGTCTAAAATTTTTAATTTACTTAAATAAATTATATACCAAAAAAATTAAAGATTCTATAATTAGTTTTTTTAACTGATACTGTATTACAATATTTTTTTAATCATTCCGAGGAGCTAGCTATTTTAACACAGACAAAAGATTATTATTAAATAGGATTCAGGTGCATACCTGCTAATTATTTTAACACACGTCTACTAAAGTTTCTAACTTTAATTTTAGTATTTTCTCCTATATTAAATAACATCTTTTCGAGTCTGAGAAAACATTTTTCCTCACAAGTGTTTGTACTGTGATGTTTATCACTGTTCAAACAGATTCAAATGATATTAGGAAAGTTCATCAAAAGATCCTGGTCGAATAAATGATCAATAGTTGTTGTTCATAATATTATCTTTAAACATATCTTTAAAGAAAAGTCCGTAGTTATCTTTTGAAACTTTTCTTGAGTATAAAGCAACATAATGACCTTTCTATCTTACCTAATCTTGTGTCCACACAAATATCAAGCCCAAAGTTTCTGACTTACAACCTTCAGACTTACCTGTGAGACACCAAAGAGCGTTTGATTATTAATTTCTTCTTCGATATTTCATCCCTTAATAGCTACCACTGGTATCTATTTCTTTTTCAGAGTACATGGTATTAAACTATTTAAAATATATACAAAATTTTTGTGTGTCCTCGATTAAACTGGTTATTAAGGTTGCTAATACGAATAATATATTAGTATTAATCAGTGAAATTACTCTTCAGATTTTTTAGATATTTAATGCATATTACCCAACTTATAACGAAAGCAGCAAGAGAAGAAAAATCTTAAATCAATCAACATGATACAGCATATGTGTTTGACTCTTAGGTGCATTTGTATTTATGTTAGATCATGAGTATAAAGTAAAACGTGTCTAAATATTACTGCCCATAAACTTGCAACTATATCATCGTCAGTTTATTTGTTTTACTGCATTTTCTTCGTTCTATCTTTTTTGTTGTTGTTACTATTCACTTTTATTTTGTGTGCATCTAAATTTTACGAAAACTCCAACATTCATACTAGATTTTAATTGAGCTTGTGTCTCTCGTTTATTTTATTTCTAAACAAGAATTTATCACTAATTTTATCCATTAATGGAACATAATCACTTATATTCTGTGAATAAGGCATCATATATTTTAAATTATTTATGAGTAAAGTAAGGAAAGCTGTCTTTTGGTGTCTATAATTTCAAAAGTCCGTGCTCGAAAGGGTAAACATCTAGCAGTACAGTCTGCCATCTCTTGATTATTTTTGTTACCAATAAAAAAGGTAAATTTACAATACTTCACATTCTTACTGCTTCACCTCATGTGGGCGCGGCATGGGGAGGTGGTTAAGTTACACGAGCAGGAATCAGAGGATTAGGGGTTCAAATCCTCGTCGCAGTAAACATGATCGACCTCTCAGCTGTAGGAGCGTTATATTGTGACAGTAAATCCCAGTATTCGTTTGTAAAAAGAGTAGCCGAATAGTTGGCTGTGGGTGGTGATGACTATCTGCCTTCCCGACGGCTAGCGCAGATAGCCCTCGTGTAACTTAGCGCCGAATTCAAATACAAACGACAAATGTAAGACGTCGATGACCAATCCATCGATCCTGAGATTATGAGTCTAGAGCCTTAGTGATTACAACATGTGACGCCCAGCATTGAATGTTGTTGTTGTATTCAAAAAAGCACAATATGCTATGTGTGCTCTGTCCACCACGGGTATCGAAACCCGGATTTAAGCGATGTAAGTTCACAGACATACTACTTTGCCACTGCGGGCAGCATCGAATGAGATGAGAAATCATTACAAAACTACTAGTTATATTTTCGTTCTGTCAGTAATCGTATTCATATGAAAAATCGACCGCATCACGAGTTTTTGTCACTTTTTTTTTCAAATTAGTGTTTCTCAACAACAAGTGCTTAAAAATATAGTTTGAAGTTTGTATGGATAATCAATAAGTCCATAAAAAGAAAGATATAATACAATAAACAAAAACAATGATATAAGTTAATGAGACCAGATAATTAATATTTCTGACAGTGTTAAAATTACACTTCTTTATATACGAAAATATCTTTTTAATAACAAAATAAATTCACCAACACCTGAATCCATACCAAGAGAACTTCGTAGCTATTCTTTCATTCCATCTGCCAATGGTGTGCTCTACACGTTGTTCACTCATTTACAGTCTACGAGGGATCGTACTTTAACTCTAGAAGTATACCTCTTAAATTAGTTCCGAGAAGTAAAGTGAAGATTTAACAAACAAAATACAGACATTAAACTTGTCTTCGGTTCAAATTAAAATGACGAATACAGTTTTTATACTCATAATTGAAAACACTACAAACTCTTTCTAATATAGATAAACTGCGAAAAAGAATATAAATTTGTGGTGTTTATTACAGAGAAAATAAATATTAGAAACACCACCAATTTGTTTCTGGATGTGATTAGTTAGTAAAATAATAAAGCTGCATGAAATAGAAATGAAAAGATTACTATTGATTATGTCTGTCCATATTATTACAGTATAGAAATTGAGAATAAGTTAGTTAGGCCAATGCAAGTGTGACAGGTGTTATCATGGTTGCAGTCTTGTTATGAAGGCAAACAGTTTTCACTGCAGCATGTTGGCTGTTTTAAACAAACAGTTTATGAAATTTTCTTTGATGACAGGTTTTGAAGATACCGTATACCTCATATATTTCTACTCAAATACTGCGTATATCACATGCATTTGAAGTAATATAGATGTTAGATAAATATATACAAACATTGTTTTTGACTCTTACATGTACTTTACACATACATAGCATTAGCAGCTTAACTTAGTACTTGTCTCTCACATCTTCTTATGTTTGATGACTCGAAGTACGTTTACCAAAAATGAACTTAAATATTTTAGTTTTTATATTATTTAAGTATTAAATATAAAAATGAATGTGAATTGCTTTTCTATAAGATAGAATACTTGAGTACAATATTATCCGAAAGATTCACAGATTGGTTAATTATAGTTTATAACATTCTCTATTAGTGTCGAATATCAACAAACCTAAATGTAAGAATATGATGAACTTTTCATGATATTTTAGTAATTTTTAAAATTTTCCATTTTATCTCTTTAGACATAAACAAATATTTCAGAGAACAAACAAACATTGAAATATTTCCTTCTTTATTACATGTAAGAAAATTCAGTCGAAGCTGCTGTTCTGCTTCTATAGTATTTTATATCTAGTTTGTTCCCAGGTTTGAAAACATTTAAGACTTCTAGAATATCAGTGAAACTATGCTTTCATTGTTAGTGCAGTCGTAATGAACAATGTACCTACCACACTGAAAAAAGTTACAGCTTCACCAGTTATCATGATATGCAAAAGAAGAAACAATTGTCACATCCAATAAATCAACGTTGGCATCTGAGGATTTATAGCACTGAAAATTTGGGTTTGGTACTTGGAGTGGAGACCCGGCATAGCCAAGCGTGTTAAGGCGAGCGACTCGTAATCTGAGGGTCGCGGTTTCGCATTCCCGTCAAACATGCTCGACAATTCAGTCGTGGAGGCGTTATAAAAGGACAGTTAAACCAACTATTCGTTGGTAAAAGAGTAGCCCAAGAGTTAGCGGTTGGTGGTGATGACTAGTAGCCTTCCCTCTAGTCTTACACTGCTAAATTAGGGATGGCTAGTGCAGATAGCCCTCGTGTAGCTTCGCGCGAAATTAAAGAAAACCAAAACAAAACTAACTTGGAGTGGGTAGAAAAAAAATAGGCTATTCTATGGCTTAAGGTTTTTAAAACATTTAAAAAATATAACTATGGTTTATGTTTTTAAGAGATATTCTGCATAGTTAAATACATTTGGAGGTACGGGAACTGATTATTTTTTCGATTAAGATCATTTAATGAAACATTTAATTTTAATACCATTAAAAGTTTAGTTTTAGTGTTACTGGTCATTTCAGTGAGAAAATTAACGAGAAATAATATAATTACTCAAATAGCATTCAAATAAAAAACATTCATTTGTTTTAAAATAATTATTGAGCTTCTGTAAATGATCTAAATGTATATATAATATTGATAAAAACACTTAAATGACAGAAAATATAATTAGATTTTTTAGTTCAACTTAATTGAATTACTTTAATATAGGGGTCGTCGGGCAAAGCAAGTTTTAATGTCCATTTTCATATTATAATTCCTGTAAAGAGAGTTCAGTCGAAGGTACAATTCTACTTCTAAGGCACACTAAGCATATTTTGTTCCAGGCTTTCAAAAAACTTTCAGGACTTTCAGAATACCATTGAAGTCATTATTTTATTATTATTGCTGACGTAATGAATAATGCACCTACCACACTCATCAAAGTTACATCTTCACCAGTGATAGTGATTTGAACAATGGAGGAAAAAACAATTTCTATGGAACTAACTAAGGCCACAAAGCTTGCCTCTTTTACAAACAGGGCGTTAGTATAAAAATAATGAGTGGCGAAACTAAATATTCCAATCATTATTATAATCCAAGGCAAAGTTCCACATTTTGGAAATATATATTGGTAACTCCATGATATTACAATCTGAATAATCGAGTAATAGAAGATCACTACAGCATCTTGTAAAGATACGATCCGACGCACTATTATTGTCGACAATGATTCCAGAAAACCATACCCGACAGCTAGTGATAACCCAAGAATTCGAGATTGTGCATCCAAGTTGTTGTCCGATTCCTCAAATATAAATGAAGGACGAGTAATCAGGATGATCCCGACAATGGATAACGTGATGGCTAAGACATCAGAAAAATGTAATTTTTCTCGCAATATCAAAAAACCGAGAATTGCGGTGAAAATCAAATTTGTCGTTGCGAGAAGTGTAGTGTCAACTAATAGAAAGAAACCTAAAGATTTGTACAGAAACAAGATAGCTAGAGTTGCGATAATTGATCTGATAAAAATTAGCAGATACTGACCCAGGTTCTTCGGAAGAAAAGAATGATCGGTATGTAAAATAACTGATACACATATAAGAGACACTTCGACTTGCTACTTTCTTTCTTGATGTTCTCTTTAATCTGTGCTTTCTTAAGATGACGTTTGCTTTTTTTGGACAATCTAAAATGTAATAGAAAAATAAAGTGTTAGTGAGAGATTTGTTAGCAAACGAAACTTAGAAAGAAAGAGGTAACTGACCGGAAGTGACCAAATGTTTGAAAGGGGTTGTTTAACTCACTGTCGGAATGAAGTGAGCGGTGTTAGATGTTGAAATATATAATTGTATATTATTTATTGTATCATTTTTAATATAGGTAAAAAGGTGTTCCTTTTTATTGGTTTATTTTGGGTTTAAGTTGTTGTATAAGTCAGGGTTCTTTAATTTTGTGTTTGTTTATGTTTGTTTCTTTATTTAGTATTTGAGTGTTATCTATGGTTATGATGTGTTTATTTGACTTGCAGTGTTCAAAAACGTGTGAAGGTGACTTTTTGTGTTCTTTGAATCTGGTTTCCATTTATCTACTTGTTTCTCCAATATAGAAGTCGTGGCGGTTTTCACATTGTATTTTATAAATAATGTTGGTGTGGTGTTTGTCAGTGTAATTTTTACATAGTATAGACCTCCATTTTGTGCCTGTATTTTTGTATAAATTTGGTATCAACTGTAATATCATATTTTTTTGCTAGTTTTTGCCAAATGTTGTTATTTATCTGCTGATGTTGGGAATATATGGTGTGCAGCGATGTATAGTTTCGTAATTTTTTGATTCATGAGATATATTTACTTTTGTTTGTCGATTTTGCTTTCTGTCTAAGTGTGTGCGTATAATGTTTCCTACGGTTTGTGGAGTAATTTTATTGATGACCATAGATAACACTCAAATATTAAATAAAGAAACAAACATAAACGCAAAATTAAAGAAGCTTTACTTATAGAACAACATAAACCAATGCAAAGAAACATCTTTATACCTATATTAAAAATAATAAAATAAATAATATAAAATTATATATTCACCCATCTAACACCGCCCTCTATATGACGACACTCAGTTAAACAACCCCTTTCAAATATGAGGTCAACTTCCGGTCAGTTACCTCTTTCTTTCTTTGTGAACCTGATGATGACCGAAGAAGGTCAAAACGTTGTTCATTCCTCTACGTAAAATATTTTCTCAACTCAAACGAGCCGTTTTTACATATATAAAGTTTTTCTATCACACGCCATTTAAATTCTCAAGAATATCTTGTGGAAAATAGACCATTAGTTTATCAAAAAGAATAAACTAGCTCAGTATAAGTCTATGTCAAGTATATTGGATCGTCTTTATTACACGCTAAAAGTTATTTACGCAAAATTCTCTAACCAATCTCGTTTCTTTTAATTCATACTCCAGTAGCTTGTTTTAACTGATATATGAAGTGTTCTCTTTACATCAAGTGGACAGTCCTTCAAATTATAAAAGCTACATGTATAAAATGATGTTTTTGCTTGCTTTCATCCGGATCTTATGCAAATCCTGAGACTAGTTGTTTAATTGGAGAAATTGAAAGTATTGTTCTTTGAGAATAAAATATGGATGTA
The DNA here is from genome assembly GCF_004210375.1 of Tachypleus tridentatus. Taxonomy (NCBI): domain Eukaryota; kingdom Metazoa; phylum Arthropoda; class Merostomata; order Xiphosura; family Limulidae; genus Tachypleus; species Tachypleus tridentatus. The sequence goes on along the minus strand of NC_134828.1, from coordinate 33,771,374 downwards.
CATCTGACGTTAAGAATATAAGCTATTGTATTACATATTTCTATAGTAGTGACATCTATTACTCGAATTTGAAATAAATGAAGCCAATCCTCATCATTATAGAGCTCTTGAAGTTAGAAATAACTCGTCATAAGAGGACAATATATCAATATATTAATAATATTAGCAAAAAATATTCAACAGTTATAATTGTCATTTTTAATTAAATACTAACGACACACTAGTCTTAATCCTACTTTGATTCTGTTAACTGCTGTCATTTTCGGAGTTGTCGAACGTAGAACTATTTCCTGTTACAGTAATGGCTGAAATTCGAAATGCTGGTTCTTGCTGATTGAAGAGAAGTTATCTGCGTTTCTATGTTCCTTAAAATAAATGAATCAGTACCGGTTAATAGCCAATGTAGGTTCGCTAAGATAGTACTACTTTATAAGTCAAGACATGGAATAAAAGGTAGTTAATAATTAGCCTCTTGTTAATGACAATTAACTTGTCAATTAATAAGTAGACTTAGACGATCGTATAGGACAATAACAATACGAAATTTCATATCTAATCTCCACAACCTTACCATAAGGATTTAAAATTATTGATAATTACTTGCAATCTTCATACATATTTCACTTTTATGTAAAAATTCAGTGAAACCAGTTTTAATCACCACTGTTTTATAGTTAGATTCCCTTAACGCTGAAACATTTTCTTTGTTTAATATACACATGTTCTACCTCGTAGCGGGTTTGACGACTTGTGTTAATAAAGATCATGTTATATGCTATTTGTTTTACAGGATACCGTTTTTTTTTTAGCTAAAGATTCTACTTTATATCACAGCAATCTGTGTTTAAACATGGCCCTCAAATAACCTAGTTTCTCATTCATAAAAATGTCGAGTTCGACTAAAAGTCACTCTTTATTACCCTATGTAGTAATCTTTGGTAAATTCTCATCGTCGCGCTGTTATAACTTTCTTTGTATTCGTATGAAATGAGTCCTGATTATTATCGCAAATATTACTTGTATGACTGATGTGCTTCCAGTGCATAGCAAATAATTTAAATTGTTTTATGTGTTTTAATATAGAATACAGTAGTTTTATTGTGAGGCATTGTTGAATGATATTTTAAACCTTTGTTTGTTTTCTAACCTCACTGTAAGATTAAATGTAATGTGTTCACTTTATATAAATAGCACAGATATGAGTGGTTGAGGGGACAAAATGATGAGTTCACTTGTTTCAATGTAAATGTTTTATTGGACAAATAACCGTGAGTAAATTGTATATATAGGTACTTTTTATTATTATTTATTTATTGATATTTTTATGTTTATCTTTTTCTCGTTCTAGCTTGGGAGAGTAGTTACCTTCTTACAAATGTCTTCAGACAGTGAAGGGTGATATAGATGTGGGACGTTGTGGACTTGAGCACACACATCACGCTTTCTTAATTTCTAATTTTCTGATGTGAGACTAGTGAATTAGAGGTTAAGACATATATACGGTGTACCCTTATTGTAATGTGGGTTCTATTTTTTCTGTCAACTCCAAAACCTAGAATACATTTTACTATTCTACGTTATAGCTTGATGTTTATATGTTTTGATTTATGGCTTCAATATTTTACTGTTATAATATAATTACTCAGAGGTTGGGATTAACTGTTTTTAACGCAGTTCTTCCTGATTATTTTTTTATTCATTAAACTTGAATTACACATAAATATCACTGTTTTAATATCATTGAAATATATATAAATATATTTATTTATGTTCGAGGTGAATATCATACAATATTGAAAAGAAAATTTTCATACTTTCAGCCTCTTTTGTGATATATGAACCGCAAAAAAATGAAAACAAATATAGAATTAACCTTTACCACAAACCCTTCTAATAACTGTTGTAATTCATCGTTGTGCATAACAGTCTAAAAAATAAGTAATTAATAATAAAGTGTTGGTTTCAACTAGAGACTACTGTATAAAATTGACTCCTTAATTTTTGAATGAAAAATAAATGAGAGCATATAGATTCATATGAGACTTCGCTGAGAATAAAATTCACTAAATATATGTTTTGTTCTTTCATTGGAAAGCAAAAATGTTCCGGAAATAAATATTCAATCTTCATCCGCCATCTAGACGAGTTAAAAAAATCGTAATTTAAATTCCATTTTTTATGACGTTAATAAATTCACGTGCTGAAAAAAATTTCAAAAATCGTAAAAAAATTACTTATTCTCTCAACTATAAAAAAATATAGTAATCATTTGAAAGAAACGAATAATCGTTTTCGAGTAAACATCTACTTACGTAAGAATATTAAATGAAATTAGTGTTCATTGTAGTTAAGCACAATCCTACACAAAAGGTTTCAAGCGGTATAAGTAGCTGGACACAACCCAGGGCTCGCCATGGCCAGGTGGATAACGACTCGACTCGTAATCCGAGGGTTACAAAACTACCAGTTATATTTCAGTTTAAAATTATTTGTTATACATCATAATCATAATCCCATGCAAAGCATAAATACGTCAAGATTTATCTTCATCTAATGCTTGAAATGGAAGGCAATCTTTCTTCTGTTTTGAGAGCTAAATAAACAATGACACTCAATGTTAGTGTAATTATTTTTATGCATCACCAATGCATAAAGCAAAGAGGACAACGGACAACACAGACGGACTTCCTGCAAGATGGATAAGGAAGACGTCAAATATCCGTTAAACAAGAACGACAACATTAATGCACACTTCCTACCCCTCAGTATCACTATGTGGAGCGAAGATGGAGCCATTAAAATGCGGGTGTAAGAGGATCCCCCACACCACGCGCACGTGTCGTGTTAACCAACCAAAAGGCACGGACAGGATACCATGAAGAAAACGAAAAGTGGTTCCTCTAAAAGATAAAATGAATCTTTTGCAGGAAGATAGCGTTAAACACAAAGTGGTTGAAAAGGGAAAATGCGTGGTATTACTTGGCAATGTTACGCATCCCCCGGATAATCAATATTATGCACGAGGGACTCATCAACTAGTCCAGAGATGGAAATCAGTTACGCTACTGCATCGTCTGTACGGAAGTGGTGGGAGGGAGCAAGCCATCCGATCTATGCCACCAATTGACTCGGGAGACTGGGAAAGTCGACGAAACAATCGAACGATCCAACCCCGACACTTACTTAGGCAATAAAAGAGTAAGTACTAACGCAGTTCAAACCTCCTTCCCACCAGTTACAGAAGTCAGAGCCTCCACAAAAACGGAGGACACCTTAAGGTCACACAGGCTGGTCAGAGCCACCTCAGAGGTCCCAATCAAACACAGGCCCTCCTCCCTAAATGTCTCCCAGAGTGTCTCCCACTTCTGCAGTGCCAAAGCCCCCTCAACTTTGGCGGGAGAGACCCTCATTCCCGATTTACGAGCTCTGATGCGGGAGGCCCTCTTACAAAGGCTCCACCATCGTCAGTTGTTGGTTTTGGGGATGGGACGGTAGAAACCTCACACTTTCCCTCTTCTGAACACACCGCTGCCCCGCAGCCACCACGCCATATGTTGCCACACGCCTTAGACAACTCGAGTATGTGTGGCCACCATTAGAGATATCACATTTTATATCACAGTCACTATCTGTATGTCCATATGCCACAAACTTGCCGCACGCGGGGTCTTGCAGTCGCTAAGTAATTGGCCTTTGAAGCCACAGCAGCGACATATCCGTCGCATGACCGGGTAATTACCCATTACCCGTTATCCGTGGATAGTAACAAAGTTTGGAACCGGCCATTTCATGTTTATACATAATCGCCAGTTCCCTGTACACACTCCCGGGTTAGTCTGATAGGTCTCATATTCTCTGTTGCGATCTGACATATACGCCGATAAGTTCTGATAGAGAAGAATAACAAAAACAGGACTACGTAAAATATCAAGTGAAAACTATTTGTTTGAAATGACAAAAATAATATTTCCTGGTATTGGAATTATGCTGTAATTACTCAGTTTTAGCTCTCACAGCAATCGATGTGTGATGGTTAAACTGAAATCAGATTTCTCCAAACATGTATAGATTTTACATGGTTGTTTTCTTTGTACCAGTTATTTTGCATAGCGGTTATTTCTATTTCCGAAGAATCTAAGCTAGTATCTCATACTTTGCCCAACAGGAATGATTAGAACCTTCTCTCTTTTGTGTATTCACGTTTCTTTCGAGTTCCTGCAATTTCGCGATTTTGCAGTCCTTGTGAATACAAAACTGAATTTCACAGTAATATTAGCGTTTTTGATACTGCGAGAAAAAGAAAATTAGTTTGATGTCATATTTTTTTGTTTTGGAATTTCGCACAAAGCTACTCGAGGGCTATCTGTGCTAGCCGTCCCTAATTTAGCAGTGTAAGACTAGAGGGAAGGCAGATAGTAATCACCACCCACCGCCAACTCTTGGGATACTTTTTTACCAACAAAAAGTGCGATTGCCCGTCACATTATAACGCCTCCACGGCTGTGAGAGCGAGCATGTTTGGCGCGACGCGGGCGCGAACCCGCAACTCTCGGATCACGAGTCGCGCGCCTTACGCGCTTGGCCATGCCGGGCCTTGATGACATATTCATCACGATATCCATGGGCGGGATATTCCTAATTACTCCTTGTCTTTTATAATCATATATCTTGATAAAATCTAGATGTCTGGTTATAGTGTGACCCTAAAAATTTTTTTTCTTCCATCCTTCAAGTTAGAATAACTGGCGTAGATGTAACTTTGTTGAGTATGTTAGGTACATTGTTCAATAAGTCAGCGGAAACAAGGAAAGCATGCCTTCAATGGTCTTTTGAAAATCCTTGTAACAAAATAGGCTTAAGATGCTTTGGAAGTAAAATAGTGGTTTCGATTTTATATTCTCTTCAGGAATGATGAAAATACTACAGGCATTAATAACTATTTTATTAAACGACATTTACTTTTTATTAATTCTAGTTTATGTCGTTACCTACGATTTCTAAGAAAGGATGCCTAAAATTTTTAATTTACTTATATTATATACCAAATTATATATAAAAAAATCAAAGTTTCTCTAATTAGTTTTCTTCACTGATACTCAATAACAGTAACTTTTTGTGGGGATTTCTAGAAGCTAGCTATTTTAACACGGACTAAAGATTATTATTAAGTAGGATTCAGGTGCATACCTGCTAATTATTTTAACATTCTTCAACTAAAGTTTCTAACTATAGTTTTGGTATTTTCCCCTCCATTAAATAATATCTTTTAGAGTCTGAGAAAACATCTTTCCTCATTAGTGTTTATACTGTGATGTCCATTACTGTTCAAACAGATTTAAATGATATTAGGAAACTTCATCAAAAGATCCTGGTCGAGTAAATGATCAGTAGTTGTTGTTCGAAATATTTTTAATGATACTAAATATATCTTAAAAAAAAAAGACCGTAGCTATCTTTGGAAACTTTTCTTGAGTACAAAGCAACATAATGACCTTTCAATCTTACTTAATCTTATGTCCACTCAAAGTACGAAACCAAAATTTTCAGCATTATAAACTCCAGACTTACCTGTCACACACAAAGGAGCGTTTGATTATTAATTTCCTCTTCGATATTTCACCCCTTAATGGATACCACTGGGATCTATTTCTTTTTCAGAGTACATGGTATTAAACTATTTAAAATATATACAAAATTCATGTGTGTCCACGATTAAACTGGTTATTCAGGCTGCTCATACGGAAAATACAATATTATTAATCAGTGTAATTACTCTTCAGATTTTTTAGATGTTTATGTATTTCACCCTTCTTATAACGAATACTCTAAGAGGAGAAAAATCTTAAATCAATCAACATGATACAGTATATGTGTTTGATTCTTAAGTGCATTTCTATTTATGTTAGATCATGTGTATAAAGTACAACGTGTCTAAATATTACTGCCCATAAACTTGCAGCTATATCATCGTCAGTTTATTTGTTTTATTGCATTTTCCTCGTTCCATCTTTTTTTTGTTTGTTACTATTGACTTCTTTTTCACTCTTATTTTGTGTACATCTAAATTTTACGAAAACTCCAACATTCATTCTAGATTTTAATTGAGCTAGTGTCTTTCGTTTCTTTTATTTCTAACCGAGAATTTATCACTAATTTTATTCATTAATTCAACATACATCCCTTATATTGTATGAAGAATGGCATCATATATTTTAAATTATTTATGAGTAAAGCCAAGAAAGTTGTCTTTTGGTGTCTGTAATTTCAAAAATCTGTGCTCGAAAATGTAAACATCTAGCAGTACAGACTGCAATCTCTTGATTATTTCTGTTATCAATAAAAATGGAAATTTACAATACTTCACATTCGTACTGCTTCACCTCATGTTTGCGTGGCATGGCCAGGTGATTAAGTTACACGACCAGTAATCAAAGGATTGGGGGTTAAAATCCTCGTTGCACCAAATATGCTCGCCCTCTCAGCTGTGGGGGCGTTATATTGTGACAGTCAATCACGGTATTCGTTGGTAAAGAGTTGCCGAATAGTTGGCTGTGGGTGGTGATGACTATCTGTAGTCTTACACTGCTAAATTAGGGACGGCTAGCGCAGATAGCCCTAGTGTAACTTTGCGCCAAATTCATATACAAACCACAGAATGTAAGACGTCGAGGACCATTCCATCGATCCTGAGATTACGAGTCGAGAGCCTTAGTCATAACAGCAGATGAAGCCCAGCATTAAATGTTGTTGTTGTATTGAATTCATCACAATATGCTATCTGTGTTTTGCCCACCACGGGTATCGATACCCGGATATAAGCGTTGTAAGTCCACAAACATACCGCTTTGCCATTGGGTCAGCGTCGAATGAGTTGAGAAATCACTACAAAACTACTAGTTATATTTAAGTTTAAATATTTTCGTTCTCCCAGTAATCGTATTCATATGAAAACTCGAACCCATTACGATTTTTTCAGTTTATTTATTTTCAAATGAGTGTTTCTCAAAAACAAGTGCTCAAAAATATAGTTTGAAGTTTATATGGATAATCAATAAGTCCATAAAAAGAAAGATATAATACAATAAACAAAAACAATGATATAAGTTAATTAGACCGTATAATTAACATTTCTGACAGTGTTGAAATATCACTTCTCAGCATACGAAAATATCTTTTTAATAAAAAAATAAATTAACCAACACCTGAATCCAGAGCAAGAGAACTTCGTAGCTATTCATCTCATTCCATCTGCCACAGGTGCGCTCTACTCGTTGTTCACTCATTTACAGTCTACGAGAGATCATACTTTTACTATAGAAGTATACCTCTTAAATTAGTTCCGATGAATAAAGTGAAGGTTAACAAATAGTATACAGACATTAAACTTGTCTTCGGTTTAAATTAAAATGAGGAATACAGTTTTTATACTCACACATTAAAAACACTACAAACTCTTTCTAATACAGATAAACTGCGAAACAGAATATAAATTTGTTATGTTTACTACAGAGAATATAAATATTAGAAACAATATCAATTTGTTTCTGGATGTGATTTGTTAGTAAAATAATAACGCTTGATGAAATACAAATGAAGAGATTACTCTTGATTATGTCTGTCCATATTATTACAGTATAGAAATTGAGAATAAGTTAGTTAGGCCAATGCAAGTGAAACAGGTGTTATCATGGTTACACTCTCGTTATGAAGGCAAACAGTTTTCACTGCAGCATGGTGGCTGTTTTAAACAAACAGTTTATGAAATCTTCTTTGATGACAGGTTTTAAAGATACCGTATACCTCATATATTTCTACTCAAATACTGCGTATATCACATGCAGTTGAAATAATACAGACGTTAGATAAATATATATAAACATTGTTTTCGACTCTTACATGTACTTTACACATACATCGTATTAGCAGCTTATCTTTGTACTTGTCTCTCACAGCTTCTTGTGTTCGATGACTCGCAGTACGTTTACCAAAATTGAACTTAAAAAATATTTTAGTTTGTATATTATTTAAGAATTAAATATAAAAATGAATGTGAATTGCTTTTTTATAAGATAAAATACTTGAGTACAATATTATCTGAAAGATTCACAGATTTGTTAATTATAGTTTATAATATTCTGTATTAGTGTCGAATATCAACAAAACTAAATGTAAGAATATCATGTATTTTTCATCATATTTTAGTTATTTTTTAAAATTTTCCATTTTATCTCTTTAGACATAAACAAATGTTTGACAAAACAAACAAAAATTGAAATATTTCCTTCTTTATTACATGTAAGAAAGTTCAGTCGAAGCTACTGTTTTGCTTCTATAGTATTTTATATCTAGTTTGTTCCAAGCTTTGAAAACCTTTAATGAACAATGAACAATGTACCTACCACACTAAAAAAAGTTACAGCTTCACCAGTTATCATGATATGCGAAAGAAGAAACAATTGTCACATCCAATGACTCAACGTTGGCACATGAGGAGTTATAGCACTGAACATTTGGGTTCGGTGTTTGGAGTTTAGGCCCGGCATGGCCAACCGTGTTAAGGCGGGCGACTCGTAATCTGAGAGTCGCGGGTTCGCTTTCCCGTCGCGTCAAACATGCTCATCCTTTCAGTCGTGATGGCGTTATAAAGTGACAATTAATCCCACTATTCGTTGGTAAGAGAGTAGCCCAAGTATTAGCGGTGGGTGGTGATGACTAGTGGCCTTCCCTCTAGTCTTACACTGCTAAATTAGGGATGGCTAGCGCAGATAGCCCTCAAGTAGCTTTGTGCGAAATTCCAAAACAAACAAACAAACAAAACCCGACATAACCAAGCGTGTCAAGGCGTGCGAATCGTAATCCGTTAAGCGCGGGTTCGCATTCCCGTCGAATGAGCTTCTGTAAATGATCTAAATATATATATAATATTGATAAAAACACTTAAATGACAGAAAATATAATTAGATTTTTTAGTTCAACTTAATTGAATTACTTTAATATAGGCGTCGTGGAGCAAAGCAAGTTTTAATGTCGATTTTCATATCATAATTCCTGTAGAGAAAGTTCAGTCGAAGGTAGAATTCTACTTCTAAGCATATTGTGTTCCAGGCTTTCAAAAAAACTTTCAGGACTTTCAGAATACCATTAAAGACATGATTTTATTATTATTGCTGATGTAATGAATAATGCACCTACCATACTCATTAAAGTTACATCTTCACCAGTTATAGTGATTTGAAATATGAAGGAAAAAACAATTTTTATGGAACTCACTAAGGCCACAAAGCCAGCTTCTTCTAAAAACAGGGCGTTAATATAAAAATACTGGGCAGATATTTTACTTAAAAAGGGCGAACAACATTTCAACCTTCTTCGGTCATCGTCAGGTTCACAAAGAAAGAAAGAGGTAACTGACCGGAAGTGACCACATGTTTCAAAAGGGGTTGTGAAACCGACTGTTGGAATACAGAGGGTGGTGTTTGATGTTTGAATATATAATTGTATATTATTTATTGTATTATTTTTAATATAGGTATAAAGATGTTCCTTTGTGTTGGTTTATTTTGGGTTTAAGTTGTTGTATAAGTCAGGGTTCTTTAATTTTGCGTTTGGTTATGTTTGTTTCTTTATTTAGTATTTGAGTGTTATCTATGGTTATGTTGTGTTTATTTGACTTGCAGTGTTCGAAAACGTGTGAAAGTGACTTTTTATGTTCTTTGAATCTGGTTTCCATTTTTGTACTTGTCTCTCCAATATAGAAGTCGTGGCAGTTATCAAATTGTATTTTACAAATCATGTTGGTGTGGTGTTTGTCAGTGTAGTTTTTTACATGGTATTAATTTCAGTTTTGTGCCTGTTTTTTGTATAAATTTGGTATTAACTAGAATGTCATATTTTGTTACTAACTTTTGCCGAATGTTGGTATTTATCTGCTGATATCGGGAATATATGGTGTGCATGAGTATATGGTTTCGTGATTTTTTGATTCGTGAGATATATTTACTTTTGTTGGTTAATTTACCTTTCTGATTAGGTGTGTGCGTGTAATGTTTTCTAAGGTTTGTGGAGGAAATTTATTGATGACCATAGACAACACTCAAATACTAAATAAAGAAACAAACATAACCAAACGCAAAATTAAAGAATTCTTACTTATAGAACAACATAAACCAATACAAAGATACACCTTTATACCTACATTAAAAATAATAAAATGGATAATATAAAATTATACATTCAAACATCTAACACCGCCCTCTACATTCCGACACTCAGTTAAACAACCCCTGGGAAACATGAGGTAAATTTCCGGTCAGTTATATCTTTCTTTCTTTGTGAACCTGACAAAGACCGACGTAGGTCGAAACCTTGTTCACTCCTCTACGTATAATATTTTCTCAACTCAGACGAGCCGTTTTTACATATATAAAGATTTTTTCTATCACACACCATTTAAATTCTCAAGAATACTTCGTGGAAAAGAGACCATTAGTTTATCAAAGAGAAATAAACTAGCTCAGTATAAGCCTATGTCAAGTATATTAGATCATCTTTATTACACGCTAAAAGTTACTTACGCAAAATTCTCTGACCAATCTCGTTTTTTCTAACTCACATTGCAGTTGCTTGTCTTAACTGAAATATGAAGTGTTCTCTTTACATCAAGTGGACAGTCGTTCAAATAATAAAAGCTACATGTGTAAAATGATGTTTTCGCTTGCTTTCTCCAAATCTTATGCAAATCTTGCGACTAGTTGTTTCATTGGAGAAATTGAAAGAATTGTTGTTTGAGAATAAAATATGGATGTACATCTGTTGTTAAGAATATAAGCTATGGTATAACATATTTCTATTGTAGTAACATCTATTACTCGAATTTGAAATAAATGAAGCCAGTCCTCATCATTATGGAGCTCTTGAAGTTAGAAATAACTCGTCATAAGAGGACAATATATCAATATATTGGTAATAAAAGCAGAAAATATTCAACAGTTATAATTGTCATTTTTAATTAAATACTAACGACAGATTAGTCTTAATCCTCTTTGATTCTGTTAACTCCTGTCATTAACGGTGATGTCCCACGTAGAAGTGTTTCCTGTGTCAGTAAGGGCTGAAATTCGAAATACTGGTTCTTGCTGATTGAAGCGAAGTTATCTGCGTTTCTATGTTCCTTAAAATGAATGAATCTGTACCGGTTAATATCCGATGTAGGTTCGCTAAGATAATACTACTTTATAAGTCAAGACATGGAATAAGTGCTAGTTTATTATTAGCCGCTTGTTAATGATAATAAACTTGTTAATTTATAAGTAGATTTAGACGATCGTATAGGAAAATAACAAGGATAAGAAACTTGATATCTAATCGCCACAATCTTACCATAAAGACGTAAACTTATTTATAGTTGCTTACAATCTTCATACATATTTGACTTTTATGTAAAAATTCAGTGAAACCAGTTTTAATCACCATTGTTTTATAGTTAGATTACCTTAACGCTGAAACATTTTCTTTGTTTAATATACACATATTCTCCCTAGTAGCGGGTTTACGACTTCTATTAATAAAGATCAGGTTATATGCTATTTGTTTGACAGGATAACGTGTTTTTTTCAGCTAAAGATTTTACTTTATATCACAGCAATCTGTGTTTAAACATGGCTCTCAAATAACCTAGTTTCTCATTCATAAAAATATCGAGCTCGTCTAAAAGTCACTCTTTATTACCCTATGTAGTAATCTGTGGTAAATTCTCATCATCGAGTTGTTACAAATTTCTGTTTTTTTTTATACAGAATACAGTTGTTTTATTGTGAAGCATTGATGAATATTATTTATTTCCTTTGTTTGTTTGCTAACGCGACAGTAAAATCAAATGTAAAGTGTTCACTTTATATAAAAAGTACAGTCATGAGTGGTTGAGTGGATAAAATGATGAATTCACTTGTTTTAAAGTAAATGTTTTATTGGAAAAATAACTGTGAGTAAACTGTAGATACACTTACTTTTTATTATTATTTATTTATTCATCTTTTTATGTTTATATTTTTCTAATTCTAGCTTGGAAGAGCAGTTACCTTCGTACAAATGTCTGCAGACAGTGAGGGGTGATATAGATTTGGGACGTTGTGGACTTGAGCACCCACATAACGCTTTCTTAATTTCTAATTTTCTCATGTGAGACTAGTGAATTGGAGGTTAAATCTAATAGGCGATGTATTCCCACAATAATGAGGGTCCTATTTCCGCTGTCACCTCCAAAACCTAGAATACATTTTATAATCCTACCTTATAGCTTCTTGTTTATGTGTTTTGATTTATGGCTTGAATATTTTATAACATAATTAATCAGAGGTTGGGATTTCCTGTTTTTAACGCAATTCTTCCTGATGATTTTGTTTATTCATTAAACTTCAATTAGACATAAATTATTCAATATCACTAAAATATATACTTATATATATATTTATGTTCGAGATGAATATTATACAACATTGAAAAGATTTTCAAACTTTCACCCTATTTTGTACCAGGATTGAAAAAGTGATAACTGACAAAAAACGTAAAAAAAAGTATTATATCAACAAGCAAACAGGGAACATTAACAAATGAACTAAAAATAATTCGAGCATGAGTGTCAGATATTGATAAATAGATAATATGAACTGAAAATTTACAAAAACTTCAAAATGGTAAAAGGAAGGGTAAATCTTATTTTGTAAATAAATAAATAAAATTTGAAAGGTGAGCTTTCAGTAATTTTGTGAGCACAGTTTAAAATATTTTTCCTTTCAATTCTAGATTAATCGTCTTTTAATCACATTCTACTTGGTCCATGAATTTACTTCATACAATTACATGACCTTTCATGACAAATTACCTGGTTTGTGTTTCTAATAAACCACTTTGCTACATGAAGGACTAACGGTGCTCTGCCCACCATGGGTATCGAAATCCGGTTTATGGTAGTGTAAGTCCGCAGGCATACCAATGTGCCACTGTGGGGACTTCGTGATGTTTGAACCACAAAGAAATAAAACAAATATAAAATTAAACTTTACCACTAACCCTTCTAAAAGCTGTTGTAATTCATCGTTGTGCATAACAGTCTAAACAATTAGTAATTAATAATGAAGTGTTGGCCACAACTACAGACTACTGTATAAAATCAACTCCTTAATTTGTGAATGAAAAATAAATTAGAGCGTATCGATTCATATGAAACTTCGCTGAGAATAAAATTCACTAAATATATGTTTTGTTCTTTCATTCTAAAGCAAAAATATTCCTGAAATAAATATCCAATCTTCAACCGCTATCAGTACGAGTTAAAAAATTATAATTTAAATTCCATTTTTATGACGTATATAAATCCACGTGCTGAAAAGAAAATTTCAAAAATCGTAAAAAATTTACTTATTGTCTCAACTATAAAAAAATATAGTCATCATTTGAAAGAAACGAATAATCGCTATCGAGTTAACATCTACTTACGTAAGAATATTAAATGCAATTAGCAGTTCAAAAGGTAAATAACAAAGTAGTGTCCGTTGTAGTTAAGAGCAATCCTACACAAAAGGTTTCAAGCGGTATAAATAGGTAGACATACCCAGGGCTCGGCATGACCAGGTGGATAACGACTCGACTCGTAATCCGAGGGTTGCGAGTTCAAATCCCCATCACACCAAACATGTTCGCCCTTTCTGCCGTTGAGGCGTTATAAAGCGACGGTCAATCCCACTATTCGTCAGTAAAAGAGTAGCCCTAGATATGGCGATTAGTGGTGATGACTAATTGCCTTCCCTCGAGTCTTACACTGCTAAATTAAGGACGACTAGCGCAGATAACCCTCTTGTAGCTTTGTGCGAAATTCAAAACAAACCAAAACAAATACCCGGAGTTAAGAGAAATATAAAAAAAATTCTATAATTATTATCCTATTAATAATGGTAGATATACTAAATAATAATTAGACTTATATAGTGATATAGGCAATTACCTACACTAACAGATGTCATCCGATCACTACAAGCTTCTTGTAAGTATTTATACTTAGTAGCTGAGAGAATCCGTTAAAGAATCAAAAGTATATGAAGGATAAAGTTAAATAATGTTTTGCTATATTCTTTCTTCTGTTACTAAGCCCTAAATGAAGGACGATAAAATACCCATTTTTTTTAAACAAATAAGATGTTTAATCGCAAGCAGAAATTTTACACAACTATAAGAGGGCAGTGAAATTAGTTTTCTTTACTAAAATGTTTAAGTTAATTTGATTTTAACACGAAGTATACACGCCATCTCAGCGTAAAGTTGGAAGGCGTATAATTAAAAAAATTGGGTTACATACCAAACGCTATAGAAGATAATGCTTAAGTCACTTAAAGATATGATTACATACATCACAAATCTCTCTCTGTTTGTCTTTTATATACATTTGTATTTATACTAAACGTTGAGTATAAGGTACAATGTGTCTGAATGTTACTATGCATTCCTTAGTCGTTAAGGCTTCATGTTGTAAATCCATAAGCTTTTCGCTGAGTCTTGATCAGTCTCTTTTTCTTTGTTGCGTTTTCCTTGTTCCATCTTTTAAATCCATTATGTTATAATGTTCCGGATGGTTTAGACTAACTGTGGAACCACATTATTGTCATTGGACAGTTTAGTTTTTTTTGTACATCAAGACTTCAACACATCTTCTACCATAGGTTCTGCTGGTGTAATGGCGAGGCTGAGCTTATACATGCAGTGCTGGGTAAAAGTGTTACACAAAAGAAAGTTTTGTAATTCTTTCCATTTTACTCGGCTGATTCTTCCATTCCATTACCGAATATAAATTTCAACATTGGTATAATGCTTCACGGATCCCTTTTGACAACTGAATTAGCTAGGGTGAGAATACCAATTATTCATTTGCTTTCCCCTATATGTGTAACAAGGGCATGTCATAAGAGCTACGCTTGAATAAATATACTGGTGTCTCATATAACTGTCATAGTACCTCAGGCAATGTCTTAACAAGAAAGAATATAGCAAGGAGCTATCACATGGTACGGGTGTATCTAGAAGAAATCAATTTAACATCACTCTACAAATAAAGCTTAATTTAAAAATGTGTTTAACACTATATATTAATGTGTTCTTACGTTACGACCCAAAAAGCGTAGAACGTTATCAGAAGATCAAAGGTTTCGCACAAGAGAATTACGTAATAATAATTGGATTATTCAACAACTTGCTGCAGACTTGAAATCATTCCAAAACACCATGATTATGAGACCAAGACATATATCCCGGCATGGTGGGTAAAGGAGTTCAAATAGTAATTTGAGGGTCGAGGGTTCGAATCCACGTCAAATATGTTCAACTTTTCAACCGTGGTATTCGTTGGTAAAGAGTAGCCCAAGAGTTTGCGGTGTGTGGTGATGACTAGCTGCCTTCCCTCTAGTCTTACACTGCTAAATTAGGGACGGCTAGCGCAGGTAGCCATCGTGTAGCTTTGCGCGAAATTCCAAAACATTCCCTCTAGTCTTGCACTGGCGAATTATTGACGGCTAGCGCAGGTAGCCATCGTGTAACTTTGTGCGAAATTCAAAAACAAACCAAGATGTATAAATGTGAAAATAGTAAAGAAACTGAAAGAACATCTAAAAATAATTACACTAACATTGAGTGTCATTGTTTATACAGCTCTCAAATCAGAAGAAAGAGTACCTTTCATTTGAAGCATTAGATGAAGATAAATCTTGACGTATTTCAGTTTTGCATATGATTACGATTATGATGTATAACAAATAATTCTAAACTAAAATATAACTGGTAGTTTTGTAATAATATTTCAACTTATTCGATGGTGGGTCTGACATACCGAAAGGCTTAGGCGCTTGACTCATAATTTATGGATCGATAGATTGAAGATTGGCTTTTCACATGCGGCGGAGCAGTAAGAATGAAAAGGACTGTAAATTTTCCTTTTCGTTTGTAAGAGAATTAATCAAGTGATGGCAGTGTGTGCTGCTGGCTTTTTACCCTACACAGAGTCGACATTTGAAAATTACACACACCACAAGACAGCTTATGTAGATTTACCAGAAACAAATAAAATCTCTACCTCGAAAAGCTTAAACAGTACTAGTTGATGATATTCTAGGCAGAGCTTCATTAGGTAATGGACATGTATCAAAACTGAAAATACGTAGCAAATATAATGATGTGTCCCCAGTTAAAAGATGTGATGCTATTCTTTGCATACTAAAATAAATGATGGAGTGTTCGTTTAATGAATAAAACGAGTGATAATTTTTGGTTAGAAATAAAATAAACAAGAAACACTAGCTCGTTTTAGATCTAGAATTAATGATGAAGTTTTTGGTTAAATATAGATGTATACAAAATATTAAGGGCTACAGGACGCCAATAGAAACACCAAAACAAGATGGAACACGGAAAATGCAACAACAAAAAAAGACTGATTAAGACTCAGCGGCGAGCTTATGGACTTACAACACTTAGAACATGAAGACTTAACGACTAAGGAATGCATAGTAACGTTCATACACATTGTACATTTTACTGAACGTTTAGTATTAATAAAAATGTATATAAAAATCAAACATAGAGAGATTTGTGATGTATGTAATCATATCTTTAAGTGACTTAAGCATTATCTTCTATAGCGTTTGGTATGTAACCTATTTTTTTTTAAATATACGCTTTCCAACTTTACGCTGAGATGCTGTGTAGAATTTGTGTTAAAATCAACTTAACTTGAACATTTTAGTAAATAAAACTAATTTCACTGCCCTCTTATAGTTGCGTAAAATTTCTGTCTGCGATGAAAGATCTTATTTGTTTAAAAAAATGGGTATTTTATCGCTCTTCATTTAGGGCTTAGTAACAGAAGAAAGAATATAGCAAAACATTATTTAACTTTATCCTTCAAAAACTTTTGATTTTTTAACGGATTCTCTCAGCTAGTAAGTATAAATACTTACAAGAAGCTTGTAGTGATCGGATGACATCTATTAATGTTGGTTACAGCCTATATCACTATCTAAGTCTAATTATTATTTAGTATATCTACCATGTTATAATAGGAAAATAATTATAGATTTTTTTATTTTTCTCTTACCTCTGGGTATGTGTTTTGGTTTGTTTTGAATTTCGCACAAAGCTACAAGAGAGTTATCTGCGCTAGTCGTCCCTAATTTAGCAGTGTAAGACTCAAGGGAAGGCAATTAGTCATCACCACCCACCGCCAACGCTTGGCTACTCTTTTACCAACGAATACTGGGATTGACTGTCACATTATAACGCCCAAACGGCTGAAAGGGCAAGCATGTTTGGCGCGACGGGGATGCAAACCCGCGACCCTCAAATTACGAGTCGTACGCCTTAACGCGCTTGGCCATGCCGGGCCAAATTTGTTATAAATTACAATATTTTATCAGTAATGTTGAAATACTGATACAAAAATTAACAGTTAATATATTTAAAAAGAAATTTTAAATAAAGTATGGAACTATTCTGTAACTAATGTAAGATAGTATTAAATAAATATAAAGAAATAAAAATTAAAGAAATTTTCCTTTACTCTTTTCATAATTATTTTTAGTTGTGAATAAGGTCATTTAACAACTTGGCTCTACTTGATGCGGAAGTACACCTTGCTGCATATAATGACATGTTTAGAGCATCCTAGACACAATAAACGTAATAGATATGTGGTGATTTCGAATTATACTGGTTTGTTTGGATAACTGGGAGTTACGTTGGATATTGAGTAGTGTTTTTTCCTGCAGTAGTGTCCTGGATTTTGTCGCTGTCTTGCCTACTCTCTTATCTGTATCACTCGGTCTCGGATATGTGGCCTCCAGTTACAGGAGGGTATGAGTGTTAAGTATGTTTCTCATACAAACGATGCGAATCTGTTCTTTGAGAACTCATCATCGTTAGGATCGGCGCTGGCCATTGTTCACTGTTGCTCTCAGACCATTGCTTTCCAGCACAACCATTCTCGGTGGGTGGGCAAATGATCCTCGGCTCCCGACTCCTCGTTTGAACTGGATTGGACTTCATCCCCAGTCACTTGCTTTGGGGTTTGTTTTCTCGCGTGCCATAGAGGTTGCCTAGGGGAGATGGTGCAGCGTTTTGGTTCGGCAGTGCACGATTACTGCTCCTGCCTACTTTGTTAGCAGGGCGTAGATGATGAGAAGGTAGATACTTCCCTTGGTCATGTACCTTGGGGCTATTCCTCCTATGGACTGCACTGTACGGGCTATTGAGCGTCATGTCTTCGCCTTCCTGTGGGGTGGCAAGCCTGAGTCAAGAATGGGTGTACTTTCTGATACACTGGACATGGGAGAACTTATTCTGTCCGTCATCAGACGGATCTTGTGTTCACAAAGGTTTACAAAGGGCTATCTGTATTCCGCCAACTACGGGTATAGTAGCAAACATCTGTAGATATACCCCTGTGACACAAGAGGCGTTAATGAGTTAAATTTTTTCTCGTTATTACATTACTTGCAAGACGTTAAATGATAAGATGTAACGTTTGTATTCATATGTGGTATTACATGCTTCCATTTTCTCTTTAAATAATGAGTCAAGAACAATGTCTGAATTTAAGTAAAATGTACTTATATGTCAATATACTTTCATGTATCCAATTTCTGTTTTCTTTTTACCTGCAGTAACCTTTCTAGCATTTTTCTGAAATTCCTATAAACAGTAAATTTGTTTCCACTTAACACTTCCAATCAGTCTAAATTCTTAAAATGATTAAAAATTGAACATTTCTATTTTCCCGAATCATATTTTCAAAAACATTTTACCTTTAGGTTAATAAATATTAAAGAAAATAGCACTAAGTTCAGGTTGAAATGTGAAGAATGGCTAATATGTTTATAGGTCATTGAAAATTGGAAAGATATTAGAAGATTACAAACTGGCAAACATTTGAAGAAAGTGATAAACACTGTCCAGACAATTAATTGTAGAACAGATAGTATTACACCAGAATGTGGAAAGGTTTTGGAGAATGTGATTGATGATAGTGAGAAAATTAAAGCAGTTTGATATAGTGTCATAAAGTCAGCACGTTTTAACTAATGGAAACTCTTTTTAAGACTTATTCTAACATTCTTTGACAATGAAACTGTATGTTTCCTTTACTTGACTTATAGAAAAGTTTTAGTAAAGTGAAAAGCTTGTTAAAATAAAATCTGTAGGTTTGGGGAAACGTTTAGGAATTTAATAAAAAAAATTTGGTTTAAGATTAAAATGCAAAGAATTTTAATAAATAAAGCTAGGTTTGACTGGATAAAAGTTACAACAAGTAATGTGCCTCAAAGCTGTTAGTTGCGTCCTTAGTGTTATACAAATGATGTTGACTGCGGAATATCAACGAAACTGTGTTGTTTGAATATGACGTTAAGATTCTTTTGGTGGCAATCCTTATATCAAGGATTCTGCAGACTTAGAGATGTTCTGAGCCAATACATGGCAAATGATATGTTTAATGATTTCTAACCCAAATTACTGTTTCCATTTGAACTGATATACATTAAAATGCTGTTGAGAAAACAATTTCGGTATTTTGATCGAAATATCACTTAAGTCATCTGAACAATGAAACCAACTAGTAATAAGACAAATAAACTTTGGCTAGCATCTTCAGAACTATCAAATAGGATATATGGATATTATTGTTTCACTGTATAGATCACTAGTATGGCCTTAGTAAGACAACTATGTACAGTTTTTGGTTCTCTTCCTAAAGAAATATATTGAATTGTTGGATAAGAAATAAACAAGAATAAATAGGATGATACCTGGAATGGTTGGAACCTAGTAGTATGACAGATTAAAACTTTTAAATGAGCTTCTTGTTCCTTCGCTTATATCTACTTTGTTCCTTTGACTTTTAAATTGATATATAATTTGAGGGATATATTGCACATCTTCTGATGATATTTCCCATATATCATTAGATTATTCCCGCAACATGTGGTATTTCTATTCTCAAGGTTGTGTATATCTTGTGTGTATATTATTAATTCTGGCTTTGAAGGTCATGTGTCATGCTGTGTTGTAACTTACAAAGTGTATTATTCTTCTTGTGTGACATCATTTTTTGTCTACTGGCTGAATGACAGATGACACACTTTTAGGGAATTACATTATAAAATTAAAACCTATAAAATAAAATAAAACTGGTAATCTTGAAATAATATATTAACTCATTCGAGTTTACACTGCTAAATTAGAGATGGCTAGCGGAGATAGCCCTCGAGTAGCTTTGCGCCAAATTCATAAAAACAAACCAAACCAAACTTGGAGTGGGTAGAAGAAAGATAGGCTATTCTATGGCTTTATGTTGTTTAAAACATTTAAACAATAACTATGGTTCATGTTTTTAAGAGTTATTCTGTATAGTTAAATACATTTGGAGAAACGAGTTCTGATCATTTTCTCGACTAGGATCATTTAATGAAACTTCCTAATACCATTAAAAGTTCAGTTTCAGTATTACTGGTCATTCCAGTGAGAAAATCAATGAGAAATAATGTAATTACTCAAATAGCATTCAAATAAGAAACATTCATTTGTTTTAAAATGATTATTGAGCTTCTATAAATGATCTAAATATGTATATAATATTGATAAAAACTCTTAAATTACAGAAAATATAATTAGATTTTTTAGTTCAACTTAATCAAATTACTTAAATATTGGCGTCCTCGAGCAAAGAAAGTTTTAATGTCGATTTTCATATCATAATACCTGTAGAGAAAGTTTAGTCGAAGGTACAATTCTACTTCTAAGGCATTACAAGCATATTTTGTTCCAGGCTTTCAAAAAACTTTCAGGACTTTCAGCATACCATTGAATACATGATTTTATTATTATTGCTGACGTAATGAATAATGCACCTATAATACTCAACAAAGTTACATCTTCATCAGTTATAGTGATTTGAAAAATGAAGGAAAAAATAATTTCTATGGAACTAACTAAGGCCACAAAGCCAGCTTCTTCTAAATACAGGGCACTAACATAAAAATACTGGGTAGCAAAACTAAGTATTCCAATCATTATTATAATCCAAGGCACAGTTCCATATTTTGGAAATATAGTTTCGTTAACGATATATTGGTAACTGTATAATATTACGATCTGTATAACCGAGTAATGGAAGATCACTACAGCATAGTGTGAAGATACGATCCGACGCACTATTATAGTCGACAATGATTCCAGAAAACCATACCCGACAGCTAGTGATAACCCCAGAATTCGAGATTGTTCATCCAAGTTGTTGTCCCATTCCTCAAACATAAATGTAGGACTAGTAATCAAGATGATCCCGACAATGGATAACGTGATGGCTATGACATCAAAAAATGTATTTTTTCTCGCAATATCAAAAAACCTAGAATTGCGGTGAAAATCATGTCAGTCTTTGCGAGAATTGTAGTGTCGAATAATGGCAAGAAATCTAAAGATTTGTACAGAAACAAGATAGCTAGAGTTGCGATAATTGATCTGGTAAAAATTAGCTGATACTGACCCAGGTTTTTCGGAAGAAAAGAAAGACCGCTGTGTAAAATAACTGATACACATATAACAGCCATGCATATTCCACGGTGGATCAATATTGCCTGTTTGGAGATATCTGAAACGATTTTAACCAATGCCCATTGACTACAGTTGATGATACATTCGAGTGAAACTAAGATAATTCCAATGCCAGGAAACTTCATTTTATGAAACGAAGACACAAATGTATTTGACATTTCTAGTGAGCTGTTTCAACTTGCTACTTTCTTTTTTGATGTTCTCTTTTATCTGTGCTTTCTTAAGATGACGTTTACTTTTTCTGGACAATCTAAAATGTGATAGAAAAATAAAGTATTAGTGACATATTTGTTAGCAAACGAAAGTTATGATAATATTTTTATTAAAGCGGCAAATTCGTAACTAATAAACACAAAATTATTAATTTGACTTTCACATAAATATTATTTTGTGCACATAATTTACTCTTTAATAATGATAACAAGACACGGAATAATTATTCTAACAAACGAGCTCTTCGTGAGTTATCCTGAGGAGAAGAAGTTACTTCTTCCCATAGTGCTCGGTTTATTCATTCAGAAAGGAAACTAGCACACACAAACATATTGAATATAAGGAGATATTAAAAATGAAAACTCAACTTGTAACTTTTCAAACTTGTACTGATCGACATTACTGGTTCCTTTTCAAAATGTACACATTCGAGAAATGGAAAAATCATAAGCAAATAAGAATAAATAAAACATATCAAATAATGTAAATCAAAAGTTTAATGTTTTAATATTTCCTAACGTGTAATATTGTGGTAAAGCCTAATTCAAATAGATAATACTTGTTTTCTCGGGGGTTACCCCAAGAGGATTCGTTAATTATTTATTTCTTTGTTTCGAAAACTGCTAAATTTTATGGAATACTTATCAGCTTCATTATGACTACATCAAATTTTTTTTCTCAGTAATGTCAAGAAGACCCACTAGTAGAGAAATATATATGTAAAAACGGCTAATTTGGGTTGTGGAAATATTTTACTTAAAGGCGGCGAACAAAATTTCGACCTTCTTCGATCATCGTCAGGTTCACAAAGATAGAAAGAGGTAACTGACCGGAAGTGACCACATGTTTGAAAGGGGTTGTGTAACTGACTGTCGGAATGTAGAGGGCGGTGTTAGATGTTTGAATATATAATTGTATATTATTTATTTTATTATTTTTAATATAGGTATAAAGGCGTTCCTTTATATTGGTTTATTTTCGGTTTAAGTTGTTGTATAAGTAAGGGTTCTTTAATTTTGCGTTTGTTTATGTTTGTTTCTTTATTTAGTATTTGGGTGTTTTCTATGGTTATGTTGTGTTTATTTGACTTGCAGTGTTCAAAAACGTGTGAAGGTGACTTTTTATGTTCTTTGAATCTGGTTTACATTTTTGTACATGTTTCTCCAATATAGAAGTCGTGGCAGTTATCAAATTGTATTTTACAAATAATGTTGGTCAGTGTAGTTTTGACATAGTATAGACCTCAGTTTTGTGCCTGTTTTTTGTATAAATTTGGTATTAACTGGAATGTCATAATTTGGTAATAGTTTTTGCCAAATATTGGCATTTATCTGCTGATGTCGGGAGTATATAGTATGGAGCAATGTATGGTTTCGTGATTTTTTTATTCGTGAGATATATTTACTTTTCTTGGTTGATTTTGCTTTCTGTCTAGATGTGTGCGTATAATGTTTTCTACGGTTTGTGGAGGAAATTTATTGATGATCATAGATAACACTCAAATACTAAATAAAAAATAAACATAAACGCAAAATTAAAGAAGCCTTACTTAAAGAACAACATAAACCAAAGAAGGTCAAAACGTTGTTCACTCCTCTACGTAAAATATTTTCTCAACTCAGACGAGCCGTTTTTTTTATATATATTTCTCTACAAATGGGTCTTCTGGACATCACTGAGGAAACAACTTTGGTGTAGTCACAATGAAGCTGATAACTATTTTTTCTATCACACTCCATTTAAATTCTCAAGAATATCTCGTGGAAAAGAGACCATCAAAGAGAATTAAACTATCTCAGTATAAGTCCATGTTAAGTATATTAGATCGTCTTTATTACACGCTAAAAGTTACTTACGCAAAATTCTCTATCCAATCTCGTTTCTTCTAACTCATATTCCATTAGCTTGTCTTACCTGAAATATGAAGTGTTCTCTTCACATCAAGTGGGCAGTACTTCAAATAATAAAAGCTACATGTATAAAATGATGTTTTCGCTTGCTTCCATCCGGATCTTATGCAAATGTTGCGACTAGTTGTTTCATTGGAGAAATTGAAAGGATTGTTGTTTGAGAGTAAAATATGGAAAAACATCTGACGTTAAGAATATAAACTATGGTATGACATTTACTATACTAGTGACATCTATTACTCGAATTTGAAATTAATGAAAACAATCCTCATCATTATAGAACTCATGAAGTTAGAAATAACTCGTCATAAGAGGACAATATATCAATATATTGGTAATATCAGCAGAAAATATTTAACAGTTTTAATTGTCATTTTTAATCAAATACTAACGACACAATAATCTTAATACTACTTTGATTCTGTAAACTGCTGTCATTTACGGAAATGTCCTACGTAGAACTATTTCCTGTGTCAGTAATGGCTGAAATTCGAAATACTGGTACTTGCTGATTGAAGTGAAGTTATCTGCGTTTTTATGTTCCTTAAAAGGAATGAATCTGTACCGGTTAACATCCAATGTAGGTTCGCTAAGATACTACTTCTTTATATGTCAAGACATGGAATAAAAGCTATTTAATAATTAGCCTCTTGTTAATGATAATAAACTTGTCAATTTATAAATAGACTTAGACGATCGTATAGGATAGTAACAATAAGAAACTTGATATTTAATCTCCACAACCTTACCATAAGGACGTAAACATATTGATAATTGCTTTCAATCGTCATACATATATGACTTTTATGTAAAAATTCAGTAAACCAGTTTTATTCACCATTGTTTTAGAGTTAGATTACCTTAACGATGATACATTTTCGTTCTTAAATTGACACATATTCACCCTAGTAGCGGGTTTGACGACTACTATTAATAAAGATCAGGTTATATGCTATTTGTTTTACAGGATAACGTTTTTTTTCAGCTAAAGACTCTACTTTATAACACAGCAATCTGTGTTTAAACATCGTCCTCAGTTAACCTTGTTTCTCATTCATAAAAATGTCGAGCTCTACTACATGTCACTCTTTATTACTCTATGTAGTAATCTGTGGTAAATTCTCATCCTCGCGTTGTTTCATCTTTCTTTGTATTGGTAAAATGTGTACTGTTTATTATCCTAAATATTGTTTGTATGACTCACGAGCTTGCAATGCATAGCAAATAATTTATATTATTTTTATGTTTTTTTAATATAGAATACAGTAGATTTATTGTCAGGCATTGTTGAATGTTATTTTAATCTTTTGTTTGTTTTCTAACGCGAGAGTAAAATCATATGTAAAATGTTCACTTTATATAAAAAGCACAGCCATGAGTGGTTGAGTGGATAAAATGAAGAATTCACTTATTTCAATGTAAATGTTCTATTGAAAAAGTAACTGTGAGTAAACTGTAGATATACGTACTTTTTATTATTATTTAGTTTTTCATCTTTTTATCTTTATCTTTTTCTTATTCTAGTTTGGGAGAGCAGTTACCTTCCTACAAATGTCTGCAGACAGTGAGGGATAGAGATGTGGGACGTTGTGGACTTGAGTATCCACATCTCGCTTTCCTAATTTCTAATTTTCTGATGTGAGACTAGTGATTTGGAGGTTAAGAGTAATAGGCGATATATTCTCATAATAATGAGGGTCCTATTACCGCTGTCACCTCCAAAACCTAGAATACTTTTTATAATCCTACGTTATAGCTTCATGTTTGTGTGTTTTGATTTATGGCTTGAATATTTTATAATATAATTAATCACAGCTTGGGATTTGCTGTTTTTAACGAAGTTCTTCCTGATGATTTTGTTCATTCATTAAACTTCAACTAGACATAAATTATTTAATATCACTAAAATATATATTTATGTCCGAGATGAATATCATACAACATTCAAAAGATTTTCAAACTTTCAGCCTCTTTTGTACCAGGATTGAATAAAATAATAACTGGCAAAAAAAACGTAAAATAAATTATTATTTTAACAAGTAAACAGGGAACATTAACAAATGAACTAAAAATAATTCGAGCATGAGTGTCAAATGTTGATAAACTGATAATATGAACTGAAAATTTACAAAAACTTCAAAATGGTAAAAAGAAGGGTAAATCTTATTTTGTAAATAAATAAATAAAATTTGAAAGGTGAACATTAAGTAATTTTGTGAGCACAGTTTAAAATATTTTTTCCCTTTAATCCTAGATTAATAGACTTTTAATCACATTCTACTTGATTTATGAATTTACTTCTTACCGTTGCATGACCTTTCATCACATATAACCTTGATCTTGTTTGTTATAAAGCACTTTGCTACATGAAGAACTACCTGTGCTCTGCCCACCATGAGTATCGAAATCCCGTTTATGGTAGTGTAAGTCCGCAGGCATACCAATGTGCCACTGTGGGGACTTCGTGATATATGAACCGCAAGGAAATAAAACCAAATATAGAATTAAACTTTACCACTATCCCTTCTAATAATCGTTGTAATTCATCGTTTTGCATAACAGTCTAAAAATGTAGTAATTAATAATAAAGTGTTGGTCTCAACTAGAGACTACTGTATAACGACTTCTTAATTTGTGAATGAAAAATAAATTAGAGCGTATCGATTCATATGAGACTTCGCTGAGAATAAGATTCACTAAATATATGTTTTGTTCTTTCATTCGAAAGCAAAAATGTTCCTGAAATAAATATCAATCTTTAACCGCCATCAGTACGAGTTAAAAAATTGTAATTTAAATTGCATTTTTGATGACGTATGTAAAGCCACGTGCTGAAAAGAAAATTTCAAAATTCGAAAAATAATTTACTTATTCTCTCAACTATAAAAAATATAGCAATCATTTGAAAGAAACGAATAATCGCTTTCGAGATAACATGTAGTTACGTAGGAATATTGAATGAAATTAGCAGTCGAAATGATAAATAACAAAGAATTCTTCGTTGTGGTTAAGTGCAATCCTACACAAAAAGTTTCAGGTGGTATAAGTAGGTAGACATACACAGGGCTCGGTATGGCCAGGTGGATAAGGGCTCTACTTGTAATCCGAGAACTTTGGGTTCAAATCGTAAAAGTATGTGTGAAATAAATTGTATAAATTTTTTATTTATTTTTAGTTATTATACTTTTGCTTTTTTTATTGAATAATTGTATAACTACGCTTTATCTTAAATATTTCTTTATCACACCATTGAAACAGGAGTATATTTGCGCCCTTCCTAATGTAGCGAACAGGTTTTGTTCCACGTCGTTGAAGTACAGAAACTTTCGTGCTTCACTACAAATAGACCACTTTCTTAAAAATAGAATTTTTAATCTTTGATATATTTGTTTTATAAGGAGTTTTTCTGCATTTTATGCACACATACATTTACATTTAAATTGATAGTAGATTTCTTATAATTTCTATATTATATCTTATTTTCAAACCTCAAAAAAGGTTTTAAAATTTATATCATCATAATGTTCATTCACTGCTAAAAGATCATGTATTTACCTTCTATTTTTATCCAATCTATTAAACTACCTTTTCCAAAGGGGACAGATGATTATTGTTTAAAGTTTATAAGTTTTCGTTCTTTGTATTTATGCTGCTAATTGCAAAATACCTTAGAGCACTCATTCCAAAAACGATAGTTAGTTTCTGTTAATTATTTCTGTTAAATAATTCTTATCATTAAAAGGTATGTGTATGTATTTACTTTCAACATGCGTATAAAATGTATACTTATCACATTTTCATTATAAATTTTTTGAATGTTGTAATAAATTTTATATACTTTTTCAGGAGTTTCTCTATAATTTCTTCATGAAGTAACGTTTCATTATTACTTTTAGTTTCTTAATTATAATTATAGAGCTATTCTTTACTTATTTCATTATCCCGTTTATTATGATATTTATAAATGATGAAAAATAATTTTCTGTTTTTAAACCTTATTTTTCACATGAGGTGATCATTTTAATTTTGACATCTTTAGAAATATTTTATTTCATAACGTATTATATGTAATTCTATTCAACCTGAAATTGTTTTTTGCACTTATATGTAGTTCTTTGTTTAAGACTATGTTATTTATGTGGTGAAGAACATAAACTTTTTAGCCATGTTGCAGGATTAAAGTCAATTGCGAGCTTGAGGACAAGCCTGAAACAGAGGTGGAGGGAAAAATGTGATACATTTTCCACTATCTTTTATTCAGATAGAGTTAAGTAGGAAGAAACAGTTTCATCAGAATACTTCCTTGGAAATAAATAATTGGCTTCTAAAAATGCTCGCAAAAAGATACCATTATGTAATGTTAGTTAAAAATTCTTAAGTGACAACATTATGATTTCGTTTCTCTGTAACATATTTAATTAAACAAAAGTTTTTACGTTTTATTTATTTTCAGATCCTAGATAATAAGATAAAGTATAATTAATTAAAAATAGGCGTCAATTTGAGAAATGGGTTTGTAACTCTCTTATTTATCTTATTATTATTCTTCTAAATTATTTTGTTAAACGCTTTCAGCGAAACTTTCAGGACTTTCAGAATACCATTGAAGAAGTGATTTCATACTCACTACAACCGTATGAAAAAATGCACACACTCCACTCAACAAAGTTACAACTTCAACAGTTATTATGTTATGTGAGATGAAAGAAAAATAATTTCAAGATAAACACACAATTAGCCCTTTCAAAGAACAAAGCATTAACAAAAAATAACGGTTGCTGAAAGTAAGTGTTCAAATCGCTAATATTATCCACTTTATATTTCCACATGCTTGAAATACACTCTCCTAAAGTATAAAATGGATTTTGGAATAAGGTGTTTTAGGGATAGTACAGAAAGAAAATTTAATTGTTCTCAAAATATTTGATGACTACAAGAGTTCTAAGAGGTAGTTATAGTTAACAGATAGAAGGGACATGTTTCACAGAATGATACGCTCCATTTGATCTCTTTGCATAGACTTATTTCATTCACTTTAACAGTGAAATGTAAAAATAGTTTGAGAAATATATTGGACATTTTCCTACATATTGCACATATATTGTTAAATTCTTCCCTCATGACAAGTAATTTCTAACCTCACGTGTACGTATAATTTTGTCGACACGCATCGCGCCTTTCATGTTGAAGCAATAGATGCCACCACTATAGAAATGTAATTCAATAGTTAAAAGCCCAGCATTATATGATAAAATAATATATCTATAATGATGTGAAATGTAAGCTATTTAGTGTAAACATTTATGTTTCCGTGTATATAATTTGTTATCATTCTCTAACGAAGAAAGCTTAATTTAAATTTACCTCATTTTTTATGGTTTTCAAAGTCATACGACGCACTATTATATGACTCAACGACACACAAAACCCATTACCAACAGCTAGAAAAGATCCACGAATTAGAGATTGCGCACCCGAGTTGCTGTTCCATCCTTTGTGGTTAAGATATCAATCATGTGTACTTTTTCTCGCAGTATTAAAAAATCAAGAATTGCTGTGAAAATTAATTTTGACTTTATAAGTAACGGTAGAAAGTCTAATGATTTGTACAGAAATAAGATAGATAATGTTCTGGTAATTACTCTGGTGAAAATTATCAAATATTGGTCAAGATTTCTAAGTAAAAAAATATGGCCGCAATAAAGAATAACTGGTACATAAAATACAGCCATGAGTATTGCACGGTGAGTCAATAATGCCTGTTTGGAGATGTCTGGAACCTGTTTAACCATTACACATTCACTTCAGTAGGTGAAACAACTTAGTGAAGCTAGAATAATTCCAATACCAGGACACTGTGTTTCCTAAAACGGAAATACGAATGGTTTTGACATTTCAAATGAATTGTTTCAATTTGTTTCTTTATGTAATCCTGTTTTTAATATTCTTATTTCTTTGTGTTTCCATATGTTCCAATTCATTTTGTCTAGAATATGATAGAAAAGAAAATATATTCGTTAGTTTTTAGGAAACAAGAATTATAATAATGATTTATAAATCCTGGAAAGATTTATTTTTCAATAAACACAAAGTTCATAATTTTACTCCCACATGAACTATATATATTAACAAGCAATATTAATTTATACAAATAATTTACTGTTCAATAAAGAGGTCACAAAATAAGTAAATGACATGGATTCATCTTTGTAACACATTAGCCCCTAAATTACCAGCTTGTTAACATGACTTCTGTCACTGGTAAATTCAATGCACTTCATTATATTCGGTAATTTTAACACTCTTGTAATATTTAATATTATAATCTTTTGAATAAAAAGTTATGCAAGAAATCTTGATGTAGTGTAGTCATATTTAGGTAACGGAGTACGTATCTCTAATATGCACCAATGTGATTTCTCGAGAAATACATATTTTATTGTCCAATAAGTAACAATTATAATGTAGACGGAAGACATTTAGAGCTTTGTATCAGTCTTAAATTGTGAGTACTAATGAAGAAAAGAAGGTACTTCTTTCATAGCACTCAGTTTATTCAATACACATAGGAAATTGACAGATGTATAAATATAAAAATATACGAATATATTTAAGATAAAATTTCAAGTGGTAAGTTTCAAAAATTATACTGAACTGACTTCAACAGTTTCTTTTCTTGGAATATACTTGTGGTTGTAGAAATTTAGAACCAAAAATTATAAGAAAATAATATAAAAGACATTCTATAAACTCCTGATGTGTAATACGCTGGTAAAACCTAAATAAATTGGTTAATACTTGATTCTTAGGATATTCTTTAATTATTTATTATTTTTGTTTTCGAAGATGCTAATTTCTATGAAGTACTTATTAGCTTTTTATGATGATATCAATATTTTTCTATCATACACAATGCAAATTCTGAAGATAATCGCAACGAAAACTAACCATCAGTTTGTTCTTTAGTTTTTATTGAATGCTAAAAGGTACTTACCGAAAATGCTACAAAGATAATGCCTTCTTCTAACTTACAATGCAGTAGTTTATCTTCTCTGAAATATGAAGAATTCTTTTTACATAAAGCCTACAGTCCTTGAAGTAATAAAAGCTATTAAGTGACGTTTTCACTTAGTTTTGTGCAGACCTAATGCAAATATTACTTGTTGTTTCATTAGAGAAGCAAAAGCGATTTTTGTTTAATAATAAAATATGGATACACATATGACGTTTCATTCATATTTCAATAGTTGCGGCATCTGTTATTTCAATTTGAAATAAACGAAGTCACTTTTGCAATTTTGAAGTAAGAAATTATTTGTCATAAAGCGAAATCGTATTAATTAATGGGTAATATCATCAGATAATATCCAAAACTTTTCTTA
The DNA here is from genome assembly GCF_004210375.1 of Tachypleus tridentatus. Lineage (NCBI taxonomy): Eukaryota > Metazoa > Arthropoda > Merostomata > Xiphosura > Limulidae > Tachypleus > Tachypleus tridentatus. The sequence continues at coordinate 33,740,224 of NC_134828.1, read as the reverse complement.
AATTGATTTTGAATATTTAGTACTCTCATAGTGGATGAAATAAATATACAAAACGTTAAACGTTACACAAGAAATAAATAAAGTGTAAATGTTGACCGAGAGTTTCTTATAAAGTTTCTAGCACACTGCAATTAAGTTATCTTGTTAATCACAGTAACTTCACATTTTATTGGAAATTTTCAATCTTTTTATGTTCGGAATGCTTGATCGTTACTGGATTTCTAATGACAAATGAATTAAACGACAATATGATAAAAAACTGCAAGTAATCCATTTCATTTCTGCAGTAATTACTCCTATGTAATTTAATGTGCAAACCTCAATGTGTATTCGTCTGGAGATAATTCCAACCAAAGCACTACATCTCTCAAAGGCAGCCGGCCTTGACCATGTTGAATCACCAACAGTTTCATATTTCTAACAAACGATATGTTGATGATATTTTGATAGATCTTGAGGTTTTAAGTAGCTCACTGGTAAGTCAGAGGTCATAAATTAATATTTTTCGTTTTAATATCAATTAGAGTCTTCAAACAGTCATGTATTGTGTAACTTATAGTAAATCAAATAATCACAATGTGTATAAAAAAAAACATCTTATGTTTAGATGGGTGACCGAATTTCCAAACCATAATTGCTTAGCCCTTGTTCCAGTTTTGAAAATGATGTATTCAACTTTCTTATCCAACTGGCTAACGTTTTGAAGTATCTGATGTATGTTTTAAAGATATCTGAAAAGGATACTTTTATTTTGGCATTTTCACTCAATGATCGGTTAAACATTTTGATTAATAAAAATATTTTAAAGAACAGATCATCCACTTCTCATTCCGGTTTCGTCATAGAACTAGTAAGTCACTACTAACTTACAAACCTATTTAAGCCTGGGTTTCTCACCATACACGTTAGCAGAACATTTGTTTTGAATTTCGCGCAAAGATACTCGAGGGCTATCTGTGCCATACGTCTGTTATTTAGCAGTCTAAGACTAGAGGGAAGGCAGCTAGTCATCACCTTCCACCGTCAACTCTTGGGCTACTCTTTTACAAACGAATGGTGGGATTTACCGTCACAATATAACGCCTTCCCGGCTGAAAGGGTGAGCATATTTGGCGCGACGTGGATGCGAACCCGCGACCCTCAGATAACGAGTGGTACGCCTAAACACCCTTGCTCATACCGGGCCGAAAGCATTTTTAACAACTGCAAAAAAAAAATGTTTCACGGTGTATTTTCAATTATCAATATTTCTGGGAGTTAGATAATAAAACTAAGTTAGGAAAAAAAAATGGGTTTCATTTATTAATTGTAAGACTTCTGCTGGTCCAACGATAAGTCAAATGATTTACAACGTTAAAATCAGGGCTTCGATTATTTTCAATGGACTCAGCAGATAGCTCGATGTAGCTTTGCTATAAGAAAACACACACATTAATTAGAAACATAATGTAAAATCAAAATATTTATAAGTTCTGGCAAAGAAGAAACTCCACAGAGAAAAATGAGCCACTAAATATCGTAAATAGAGAAACAACGTAACATGGCAGTTTCTTATACAGAACTCACAAAGTTATCCGAAACCTGTAAGTTAATACAACACACTCACGTCTACCTTAATAACAATAATAAACTTTTATTATTATGATAAATATCTAATAATACAAAAAAGAGAAAATGTTTTACTAATATTTTCGTCATAAGTGAAGACAACCAAAGTCGTTGATTAAATTTTTTCCCAATGTTGCTACTTGTCTAAAGAAAGCTAAATTAAGAACAATTATGTACTGAGAGGGAATTTTAGAATCCAGGTCTAGCCACAAAAGAGTTGTGATGATAAACGAACTTTTTAATAAAACAAAAATTAAGACAAAAATTATCATTGCTGTTTTAAAAATAACAACAAGCTATATCCAGTTCCAATTTCGCTTTTTGGCGTAGAATAATCATTGTTCATTCTAGAACTTCACGAACTCAGCAACAGAAATATAACTGTCTTTTTCTTTTATATTTTATCTACTTAAAAGAGGGGTTCGTAATACACAAATGCTGGACAACACTCACACGTGAAGGAAAAAATATATTTAAACAATATTTAAAACACTTTTTAGAAGAAAGATCATATTATTTAAATATCACATTACGTAAACAAAGAAACAAATATTTAAATAGTAAATTATTGTAACTGAATATAGTATTAAGCTTGGTACCATTTTACTTCTGTTGTTTTTGTTGCTTTGAATCAAACACAAAACTATTAACTGGGCTGTCTGTGTTCAGCCTACACGGGTATCGGAACCCGGTTTTTTAGCATCGTAAATCCGTAGACATACTGCCGAGCCACTGGCGAACTTTTACTTCTGAAGAAGAAAGATCCACCTTTAGAAAGCACTTAGGTTATATCACAGCGAACCTTGTTAAGGTGATTAGCTGATTCTGTAAGTTTTGAAACAGAACTTTGTATATCAACACTAAATTTAACAGAAAATATATTGAAAGCACGAATATTTGTTTTAAGTTTTCATGTTAGTTCGACTGTTTATTTAATTAGCTACATTGTTTGCTATGTTTATGTTTAATTTTAATTCACGTGGGTATCTCGCCTTTATCTGGAGTACCATGCTGAAATAGCGGTAATTTTTTTGTGTTTATAGTATTAAAATAAGGGATCAGATTCTTTTCGGTGGTCACAGCAAATACCCTGATGCGGCTTTGCTATAAGGAAAACACATAAAAGTTTGTTCCTATTTTACGAAAAAGATTAATGTTTTATCACTTACACAACAAAAGTTCTTAGTAAGTCTGCAACAGTTAGCCAGTGTTGAATAACCATTACAAATATACTTCGAGAACACGAATCGGAAAAACAACTATCCAAATCTTATTTGCGTATATATTTATTTAAAACAGTTTTTTCTCTTGTTTTACATAATGTTATTTGCTCAAGAAGTGATATATTTAATTGGGTATCTCAGTTAATATTGATCTATTGTTAAAAATACGAGTTATTTTACTTCATTATGTTAACCCATATGTATATATCATGATATTAAAATTCTGTACTGTTAAAATATTCGACAAAAGTAATAGCTTTAGAGGAAAAACTCCTCTGTAACTCTCAATGATTTCATTTTTTTATCTTTTGTAAATAATTTCAAGAATGTAAGTGAAACAATGGCGAAAAGGAATATTTATTTTATATAGAGATTCTTATGGTATAATTTCAAAAATAGACTAAAATTTATATATCTGTAATTTTCTAAGTCTTTGAATTTTGCCTACAGCTACACGAAGGCTTTCTGAGTCAGCCGTCCCCAATGTAGCAAGACTAGAGGGAAGGCAGTTAATCATCTCCACCTACCCTCAACTGTTGGGCTAGTCATTTTACTCACGATGAGTGGAATTGACCTCACATTATAACACCTTCACGGCTGAAAGGGTGAGTATGTTTAGTATGAAAGGGATTCGAACCCACGACTTTCCGACTAGGATTAGAGTGCCTTAACCACCTGATCATGCTAGGACAATTACAATCTGTATGTAATGTTTTAAATCACTAATATCTTAAACGAGGTGTTGTTGTCATTGGAAATCATGTAGATTTATATTAAAGAATATTGTAGAATCACCCCATTCTTAAAAATAAATAAAAATGTAAAAAAGTAAATGAAAATGTTATAAGGTTTAATGTGATTAATTTTTCTGTAACTTGAAAAAGTTTCGATTATGTTCTAGATGATGTAATATCTTTTCAGATTGAAATGTGATTTTATGTTTTAGATACTGTCTTAAGATTTCTTTTCCACTGTCATTGTTTGAGTTTAAAACACTGTAAACATTTTGTAGATGATTCTTTCACAAATGTTCAGTGTTGTACTTGTGATACATTCACTGTCATTTTGTCGAATCTTGCAAACGGTTTATCAGATATTCTTTCAATGGTATGTATTACGCTATATTTTTTCTCTGACGAGTCTTCGATTTATTACATTACACATGTTAGGTGTTACGATTTCGGCCTGGCATGACCTAGCGCGTTAAGGCGTGCGCTTCGTAATTTGAGGGTCGCGGGTTCGCGCCCGAGTCGCGCCAAACATGCCCGCCCTCCCAGCCGTGAGGGCGTTATAATGTGACGGTCAATCCCACTTTTCGTTGGTAAAAGAGTAGCCCAAGAGTTGGCGGTGGGTGGTGATGACTAGCTGCCTTCCCTCTAGTCTCACACTGCTAAATTAGGGACGGCTAGCACAGATAGCCCGCGAGTAGCTTTGTGCGAAATTCCCAAAAGAAACAAACAAAACGTGTTACGATTTCAAATAGCGGGAAATTAAGTTACTAAAGTATTAATATGTAAAAAAAACATTATATTTGTGAAAATATACACACAATAATTTTTAACACAAATACATTTTATTATATAAACAACAATACGCTCAAAAAGTAAATAAAAATGTATCTTATTTGTTTGCACATACACTCATAAATTCACAAGTGTTGTTTAAAGATGTTTCAAATACACAATCAAATAGTTTGAGAGAGGACTATTCTCTTTCTCACTGTTGCATGTTATATAAGGCGTGTTATAAGGGCTCTCAGGGTTAAATTCAATAATCTCGTCACAGCGGGCAATTTCTTCGTGATCATAATATAAGATCATCTTAGAGTAGGTATTCGACTTTCTATAACTCTGAGAAAGTCTGAAGTCTTAATTGGAGTCTGAAATTAGATTTAAAAATAATAATGTGATTAATAGTTTCTAATAAATTATCATACTTCTATTTAATAAAGCGATTGAGGCTAATTAACAGTTCTCGCGGGTCGAAGACACACTGACGTAACATATTAAGTTACTTATGTTTTTAACTGATATACAGTAGGACAATGTTTATAAAACAACTCAGCAAGTTATAAGTAATATCGTGGGGGTTGGAGTATTTGTGACTTTACTTCTGTGTTAAGCCACCTTATTATTTCTAGATATTCTAACTTCTATAATCAATATAGATTTCTTTACATGATATGTAATCTGATTCTTTTTAGATTTAACGTAAACAAGTGGTCCACAAAATAAATTTATTGGTTACCATTTAGTTACTTTGTTTTATTTTTATTGGACGTTCAATATTTTTCTCACGTGGATATCGATGTAGCTTCGTACACTGTAGATAAAGAAATGGTGAAAGTAACATCCTTAAATGGTTGAGTAGATGTTAACTGTAGGTTACAGCCTTCAATACTTTGAAAATACTTCTTGCGGAAAGAAAGATGATGACTGATCTAGTAGAACGTGGCATGATGGTCCAGTTTCCTGAAGCGAGTATACAAAGAGTGTTTAGCATTTTGCATAATATGCCCAGTCCCTTATTTTCTAAGGTTAAACTGAACACTTTAGTTTAATTAAATTTAGGTTTTCTCTGTAATTATCCCGCACGGGTATTTCGTAATTTTACTTTGTAAAGTTCTCAATCGCTCACTTTTGCTTTTTGCTATTTTATTTTTAACATAAAATTATTCATATATAAAGAAGCGTTTTGGGTTACTTTGTACTCTTAACTTACATTTAAATCTCAATGGAATAAAACATTCAAAATTAAAATATAAATCTATGACAAATATTTTTGTAATAAGATTCAACTTCAATCCACTTATTTGTTTTTCTAACATATTAGTATCTAAAGGGAGAATTAATGAAATAATCTCATTTTATAATGTGAATTTAATACATTTGTGTTGTCATTCGAGATAGACCAAAAATAATAGTAAGGTGACCAAACATTCCGATTTTACTGAGACAGTTCCGTGTTATGTAATGTATCCCAGAGTTTCGAGAAAAGTTCAAGGGTGACGCAAAACGACTACATTTTATGATAAAGACATCTAATTATCAGTCACATCAAATCTTGAAAGTGTTATACCTACTTTATGTTATTCTAAAATTTAATTTCTGGCTGCCAACTTCTTATTAAAGTTCTGATCATGTGTTTTGTTACAAAAAAGAGATTTTTGTTAGAATAATGTCCAGAAGAAATACATATCTATGTTTACACAATTAAAAATAAATAAAGGATCCCAGAAGTAAACAGGGTATTCATTTTAATTTTGATCATATTTTTGCTCAGTTCATTTGTGATTCACATGTTATTACAAATACTGTAATAAACAAAGGCTTTTATAACAAGCAATTCCGTATATAAATAAACTGAAGAATGTTGATAGAAATCTGATGGATCTGTGCTTAACAAGATAGCGAATTATATTGCAGTGTGTAGGAAAATAGTCAATGAGACTACATTTCCACAATATAGAACTGTGCCTTGGATTATATTAAGTATTGGAATACTTTGTTTCGGTACCCAGTATTTTAACGTCAACGCCTTGTTTGTTAAAAAAGCTAGTTGAATGACTTTATTGACTTCCCTGAAAACTGATTTTTCTTTCATCTTTCTAGTCACGATAACTGGTGAAGTTGTAACTTTGTTGAGTATGTTATGTTCATTGTTCAAAAACGTTAGCAGTAACAAGGAAAGCATGTATTCAAAGGTATTTTGAAAGTTCTGAAAGTTTTTTCAAACATCAAACAAAGAAGGCTTAGGATTCATTTGCAGTTGAATAGTAGTTTCGACAAAACATTTTCTACAGGAATAATCATATAAATATAGGCATTAAAAATCATTTAGCAAACGATGACTACTTCTAATTAACTTTCTTTGTCTGATTAAATAAGATGTTCAAAAAAGAAAGTATAACAACTTTAGTTTAATTGATTAACTTAAAACTAAAATCATCGTCATTGAATTATTTGAGCGCAATTTCAGTCAACTTGTCTTATTCCAGTGTGAAGTTTTTCTTTGCCATAAATGAACATTGCCTCCAACTCTTAAAATGAATTTATCCCTCATTAATGGTCTCACTGAATTTACGAGAACTACTTTTCTGAAACATTGATGATCATTTATGTCCAATATTAATTTTTACTTTTTGTCGCTGCAGATAAAGTGCTAGATTTCATCTAAATTATGTTCTTAACACATTTTATTCTTTATTTTCTCCTAAATGTTAAAAAATACTTCGTAATATCTTCTGAACGTATGATTCAGTTGCTTTCCATTTATCGGAGATCACCTTGGATTGCAGTAAAAGTAGCCGCGTACGCTATTGAAAGATTTTCCATCCTTTCGTCTATAAACCTATGTTAAAGTTGATTATATTTGAACCATCTAACTTGAACATTTGGGTTTATTTATCTACGGTGTCATTTAAAGTGAAAAATAGTGATGCTAATACAGAATTTTATAAAAACAACTATGGCAGATAAACTATAATTAACAAATCTGTGAAATATTTCAGATAAGATTCTACTAAAAATATTCTATTTTACAGAGAAAGCAATAGATATTTACTTTCATATTTAATGTCTACACACAAAAATTTATTTGTTAGTAAAGCATAAGATTTCCAGGAGACTAATTTTCCTTTAGATACTAATTTTGCTACGGAGGATTTGTTTGTTTGTTTGTTTGGGAATTTCGCACAAAGCTACTCGAGGGCTCTCTGTGCTAGCCGTCCCTAATTTAGCAGTGTAAGACTAGAGGGAAGGCAGCTAGTCATCACCACCCACCGCCAACTCTTGGGCTACTCTTTTACCAACGAATAGTGGGATTGACCGTCACATTATACACCCCAACGGCTGGGAGGGCGAGCATGTTTAGCGCGACGCGGGCGCGAACCCGCGAATTACGAGTCGCACGCCTTACGCGCTTGGCCATGCTGCTACGGAGGAAGCAATATATATTTACTTTCATATTTAATGTTTACACAAAATCCATTAGTTAGTAAAGCATCAAATTTTCAGGGGACTGCTTTTCCTTCAGATACTTTTTTTTTTTCCGAAAAGTACTGCGAGTCGCCAGGAGCAAAAATAAGATAACAGAGACAAGCATAAAGATAAGTTGTTACTATTGTGTATGTGTGGAGTACATGCATTTTCAGATATACTTATATACATTTATCTAACATCTGTATTATTTCAAATGCATGTGACATGTAGAGTATTTTACGAGTGTTTTACATGTTTTGTAATATATCACTATTGTCCAAAATAAACCGTTCGCTGTTTTCAGTAACTAAAAAATAAAAAATATCCTTCAGAGGAAGTAAATGAATTAGATGTGTTCTTCAAAACTATCGTCAAAGAAGAATTTATGAACTGTTTCTTTAAAACATCTACAGACAAGTGGTTAAGACTTTTACCTTCACGACGAGTCTGTAACCATGATAACACCTGTTACAGCTGCATTGAACCTAACTATGTATCACGTATCCTGAGTCTTTATATTGTAATATTATTATTAGACGTAACTAAACTCTCTTCAAAATTCTGCTAACGTCTTAGGTGAGATACTAGTGACTTACTAGACCTGTGACAGAAACGGAATATATGGTGGATGATTATACGCCTTGAGTGTTCGCTAAGATATTATTCAGAACGTTTAATTGATCATAGAGTCAAAACGCCAAAAATAAAGTTTTCTTTTCAGGTACTTTGGAAACATACTTCAGACATTTCAAAAGGTAAGTAAGTTGAAAACAAAATTGAATACACTATATATAAAGCTGTGTATTCGATAGTACACGATGGCAGATCGGATATTATTAACCACACTGCCATGAAAAGGCGCAAACCCCATTTTAAAATAGGGGAAAGGTCTATGCTCTTTTGGTTTAGAAATTTGGTCACCCGTCTAGACATAAGACTGTTTTTCTTATACATGTTGTGATTATTTCATTTAGTGTAAGTTACACAACGTATGACTGTTTGAGGACTCAAATTTATATTGAAATCAAAATTTTGAATTTCATGACCTCAGATTTACCAGTGAGCTACTTGAAACCTCAATGTCTGTGAAAATATCAACAACATATCCTTTGTTAGGACAATAACACTGATCGTGTTTCAATGTGGTCAAGGCCAGTTGATATTAAAAAATATGAAAGGTTTTGGTTAAATTAATGTCCACGCGAATACATATATGTGTTCACACACATAAAATATGTATGAGATTTCAACAATAATGACAGGGATTACTTGCAGTTTTCATCATATTTTCAGTCATTTCGTATGTTATTAGAAACGTAGTAATGATAAAAGTCATCGACCTACAAACAATTCCATGCATAAATAGATGGAAAATTTTCAATAAAAGTGTGATGATCCTGTAGTTAAGAAGATAGCTTAATTGTTGTGTGCTACAAACTTTATAAGAAACTCTCGGTCAATTTTGGCATCTTATTTATTTCTTATATAAAGTTTGAAATATTCATATATTTATTTCATCCACTAAGAGAGTGACTATTTTTACAAAATCGTTTTAAGAAAAGTGTTGAATATTATCTAATGATATTACCCATATTTTGGTACATAGTCGCCTTATGACGAGTTATTTCTTACCTCAAGTGTTCTTGTAACGATATAATCTGGTTCCATTTGTTTCAAATAGAAGTATTAGTTGACGCTAATATAGAAGAATGGAATGCACAGTTTATACTCCAAACGTCAGATATACATATATCAATATTTTATTTTCAAACGGTATCCCGACATTTCGCAGCCGCAATTTTGCACCCGACTCTTGGCAGCCAACAATTTGACAGCCGAGCTCGTTGGCAGCGGACAATTTCGCACCCACGAAAATTGGCATCGGATGATTACCCAGCCGAGTATTTATATCAACATTACAGTTTATGAAAAAAGACTTATATATCATACAGCCATGAAGCTACATTTATTCACAATTTAAAGCAGTAGCTAATTCCTCGAAGGAATTGAATAAGATCCCTATTTTTATATTCGTTAACTATACGTTAGACTCTTTGACTTAATGACTAGCTGCCTTCCCTCATGTCTTACACTGCTAAATTAGGGACGGCTAGCACAGAGAGCCCTCGAGTAGCTTGGTGTGAAATTCCAAACAACAATCCAGAAGATTTAGATTCATTTTATTCTTTTTTTCAGATGTTCAATCAGTACGAAGAGGTTGAGATGCTCGGATTACGACTAACCTGTTCATTTTGAATTCTCCTTTCGCGCACGTTCCAGAGGCGAATCGGGAAGGGTGGGTTTCTCCGCCAAACTGCGCGTCGTCGATGAGGTCTACCGATACAGGTGTCCTCGAAAGAGTCAACCAGATATTGTGCTCTCTCTGCTACTACTCAATGAAAGTCATTGTTAGCAATCAATATTTCAATAATTGCGACAAAATCATCAACGTGCACGAAAGCCAGCGATAGCATGCAACGTGCCCAAGTCGCAAGCTCTCCGTCTTCTTTTCGATATGCAGCAGTATAGCCGAGGGTCTGAATTTTGCGTCACAAACACTAGCTCAGATGAAAAAAGCATCCACTGATATTGGCATCGGGAAAACTGGCCGCTGCCAACGAGCTCGGCTTTTAAATTGTTGGCTGCCAAGATTCGGGTGCGAAATTGCGGTTGCGAATTGTCGTAGAACTCTTTCAAACGACAATCGTTTTACCTTCTGAAATGAAATAACTAATCACAATATTTGTGTAAGGTTTGCCCGAAAGCAAGCGAAAGTATCATTTTATACATGTAGCTTTTATTACTAGAAGGACTGCCCACTTGATGTAAAGAGAACACTTCATATTTTATTTAAGACATTTTTTGTTTTGTATTTTTGGTAAGCAACTTTTAATGTGCAATTAGGACTATAGAAACAAGCCTCACTTGAAATATAGTAATATCATAGATTTATACTAATTCAGTTTATTTTTCGTTTCATAATTTAATGGTTTACTTCCCTCTCTTTAGAATTTACGTTGTGTGTGACAGAAAAAAATTGTTGTAGCCATAAACTAGTTTCGAAATATTCCATAGAATTTAGTAATTTTGCAAACAAAAATAAATAACTAAAATATCCTGGATTAATGTATTCCAGAAAATCATAAAGTCAGGTATTATCATTATCTTTAGGTTTTACCGGTATATTACACGTCAGTAAATACACTTTACAACAATTTTTTTTCTTCTTGAACACTGTTGGGTATTCCTTAGAAATTTTTGTTTGCTGATCACGAAAACGATATCCAATTTGCTCATTACGTACCGTTTCATCGAAATCTTCAGTTTTGTTATGTTTTATCTTATATTTGTGTCAAAAAAATTTTCGTTTCTTTAAGAGACCTATGAACAATGTTTTGTGCGGTATTGGGATGTCTAGGCATGAAATCAGGCCAGGTTGGAAGCTGTTCTGTGGAAGTATGCAGCCCGGGCATGCCTGGGCAGGCCGGAGCCAGCTTGACACTGTCTCAGCAGGCTATAAAAGTGGCTTGCTTACACAGATGCTGCTCATTGGATTAATATAGACCTTATAGTGTGTACGTATTGTTTCAAAATATAGCATTGCCTCAGTAGCACTGTAACAAGTAAGTTAGATGTTATAGACGTTTTACAGGACAATTAGTGTTGGTCAATTTGCCTCGTCAATGTCGTAACAGCCGCGATGCATTCTGCTGTATTTGTGACGAGTATACGCTTGTTAATCACAGACGCTTAGTAAGTGCTCTCGTGAAGAAAGCATATCATATGTACTTCAGCTGTAAAATTGGTGATCAGGACCAGGAATGGTTGCCTAACATTTGTTGTGCGGCATGTGCTGTTTGTCTGGGAGCTTGGCTCAGATGCGCTCAAAAGACAATACCATTTGCTGTTCCGATGATATGGCGAGAACAGAATGATCATGTGACGGACTGTTACTTCTGTTTGACTAATGTGTCTGGTGTCTCTGCCAAAAACAAGAAGTCAATTTAATACCCTAATCCGGCTTCAGCAATGAGACCCGTGCCACATGACGACAGTTTTCCAATTCCGAAACCACCAGAGTAATGGACCTTAGACGAACCAGATGAAGAAACTGCAATGCAGGGAACTGGCAGTGACATTGATCCGGATTTTGAGCCGTGTTCCTCAGATGATCCAAATCTCGTAACACATCCAGAATTAAACGATCTGGGCAGAAATTTGGGTCTGTCAAAAGCAAAAGCCAAATTTCTGGGTTCGAGACTGCTGGAAGGGTATTTGCTGTCACCAGGTACGAAAATTTCTGTTTTTCGAAGCCGCCAAGATGATATAACCAAATTCTTTGCACACGTGTACAGTCTCTATTTCTGTGTTGACATCGAAAGATTGTTCTCTGCTTTGGGTTGTGACCATGCCCCGCAAGAGTGGCATCTCTTTATTGATTCATCAATGTTAAGCCTCAAAGTTGTTCTGTTACACAACGACAACGTTCAATCCTAAATAACTGTTGGCTATGCAGCACACATGAAAGAAACCTACGAGAACATGGAAATGTTGCTGAAGCACATCCAGTACAGCAAGTACAACTTGAATACGTGTGGAGATCTGAAAGTCGTTGCTAAATTACTGGGACTGCAGCTCGGCTATATATGTTTAGACTGTGAATGAGACAGTCGTGACAAAGAGTAACATTATTCTAGATAGAGCTGGCCGCTCCGTAAAAAGCTTGGTCCAGGACAGATAAATATGGCGCATAAACCGCTTGTTGGCCCGGAAAGGTTTTTTTGCCTCCTCTTTACATAAAATTGGGACTTATGAAGAATTTCGTGAAAGCAACGAACAAAGAATACGAATGTTTTCGTTATTTAAAACAGATGTTCCTAAGAATAACTGAGGCCAAGATCAAAGAGGGCATTTTTGTTGGCTCTCAGATCAGACATGTTATGAGTGACAAGCGGTTCAAAGATCTGTTAGTTGGGCCGGAAAAGATTGCCTGGATACCTTCAAAGATGTTGTTGACATTTTTCTTGGTAATTACAGAGCCCACATCACATTCCGCTGGTAGACAAACTCTCAAAGAATATAAAACAATGAAGTGCAACATGTCACTCAAGTTTCATTTCCTACACTCACACTCGGACTTCTTCCCCGCAAATCTCGGTGATGTCATGGACGAACACGGTGAAAGGTTTCACCAGGACATTGTTACAATGGAAAATCGATATCAGGGCAACTGTAAACCATCAATGCTTGCTAATATAGCAGTGTAAGACTAAGGGAAAGCAGGTAGTCATAACCACCCACAGCCAACTCATGGGCTACTCTTTTACCAACGAATAGTGTGATTGTCCGTCGTATTATAACGTCCCCATGGCTGAAAAGGCAAACATGTTTGATGCAACGCGGATTCGAACCTGCAAGCCTCAGATTACGAATCGAATGCCTTAACCACCTGGCCATGCTGGGCTCTACAAGTTCGTACATATGATAAAAATGTTTGGTATGATAACTAGTATGCACAACAAGAGCACAACATTTACACTTTACCACAGATTACAAAGTATGATAGTCAAGTGTGTTTTTTGGTAATATTAGACATTTTTATGACAAAGAAAATTGGGCCTTTGGCAACAACAATCAAACAAATTTTGAGATTATATAGGTAATGTCATCTTTAGCTGACATGAACAATATAATGGAAAGCGTGAAGCATACAACCCGATTCTTGTTGTTAGAAGCCGTCAGTGAGAATGTTTTTTGTGAATTTAATATTGAAATTCTGTTAACATTAACGTAAAATACTAGAAGTTAAAACTAATTCCATTCAATTTCCACAATTAAGTGAAAACTTTATTAAAATTATATGCAAATATCAATAAGTTTATGCACTGATTCTAAGTTTGTGGTAATTAGATGTCATTTCTCTAGTCGTTCGTATCCTATACGATCAGCTAATAAAATCCTTCAATTAAACCTAACAGCATTTGTTCATTTTTAAGACTGGATAATAATGTTAATATGCTCTCCTTATTTTTACAATTGATTTTCTGATTATTTAAAATTAAAGGGCAGTATATTTCGCGCACATGTGAGAGCTCCGATTATTTATTCTATATATGTTTAGAATTAAGCACAAAGCTATACAATGAGTTATCTGTTTTCTGTTTACCATGGGTATTAGTGTGAGTTTACAAACATGCCCTTGTGCCACTAGAGGGTGAAACTTTGGAGATTCGGTAAGAGTGTTTCTGAAGACAGACAAATATAACGAACACATATATTTTTAATACAAATAGATGTTATTTACTAGCAAAAAGAGAATTTATAATAACGATTATTATAAATAATATTTTATGTACGAAGTTTTTACGAACTTACAAAGAATATTGAGTCTGTTATATGGAACTCTATATTTTATCAATATCTAACGATAAGCGAATTAATTCTGAGTTGATATTGTTACACTTCTCTTAACGGCGGGCCAGCTAGCTCTCTCTTCTTTAATGTCCACACGTCGTTTACAAATTTATTTTATTCTGACGAAATTATATAATATCCTCTTAGAAATATTAACGTCAAAATTTAACTCACTGAAGTTAAACGGTTTCACGGATCGAAATCCATAAACGTTCCTATTCAAGTATCTGTAGCTTTCCGAGTAATACGCGTTAATCACAGTTACAGCAACAATACTTCATTCTTTCTCTCGGCATGTCGATTTAAAAATTATAAGACGAAGTTTACAAAAGTTCAGTTGGCAACAATACTTGAAATACTTTCGTAAAAAAAATGTATCATTGATTCTTACACTCGAGAATCTTCTACAAATTTAGGTAATAGGTTGGAATTTGGCAATACATATTTAACAATATAAGTCATATGCATTTCTAAATATACATATTTAACTAAAACAAACATTGATATTAAAATTAACACATAATAGTAATTTCGATACAACAGACAAATATACAAATATTATCACATATAGATTCACAGTAAACCAGTTTGTAGTCTGTGTTTAGAAATAACACGGCGTAATCACAACATATGAAAGAGTTTTGTGTGGACCGCTTCACAGTGTAGACAGAAACGTTGTCTCTAACCACAAAATGACTTAGAAATGTTACTTCTATTCACGTGGATGTCTACATTCCTAGTTTCAACTTCAACATTCCTGCCTTTCTCCTCTGAGGTATCCTGCTTAGGGTTTCAACAGCAAGTTTGACCCGTGTTGTCTAGAACGCTCGACATATAATATCTAGATTGCTCGGTATGGCCAGATGGTTAAAGCACTCGACTAGTAATCCGAAAATGGTGGGTTCGAATCCCAGTGGACCAAACATTCTCTCCCTTTCAGCCGTTGGGGCGTTATAGTGTAAGGTCAATCCCACTATTCGTTTGTAAAATAGTTGCCCCAGAGTTGGCGGTGGGAACTCTTGCACTGCTAAATTAGGGACGACAGATAGCCTTCGTGTAGCTTTGCGGGAATTTGAAAAAACAAACAAACAAACATAAAAATATTGGTTAGTAAAATAGTAGCTCTAGAATTGGCGATGGCTCGTGATGTCCAGCTGCCCTCCCTCTTGTCTTACACTGCTAAATTAGAAATGGCTAGCACAGATTTATTTATTTATTTCATCCACATTCATTGACTGTGAATTTTCAAGGCATTGAAGAACAATTTTAAAAAAGTGTTGGATACTTTTAGATTATATTATCCATATATCCATACATAGTCGACTAATAAGAAGTTATTTCTAACGTCTACTGTGCAATATTGATGTAGCCTTGCTTTATTTATTTCAACTTGAAGTAATATATGCTGTCACTATAGAAATATTTAATTACATGGTTTATAATCTTAACGTCAGATGTATATCCATATTTCACTCTCATATGACAGTCGTTTTAACTTTCTCAATGAAATAACTACTCGTTATATTTACACAAGGTTTACTCGAAAGCAAGTAAAAGCATGATTTTCTACATGTAGTTTTTATTGCTATTTGAAGGACTGAAGACTTTTTAAAAGAGAATACTACATATTTCAGTTAAAACAAGGTACTATAATACCAGTTAGACTTTTTGAGTATTTTGGGTAAGTAACTTTGGCGTCAAATAAATACTACAAAACAAATTTGACATGTATTATACTTATTCAATTTCTGGCTCTTTAATTAACTAAAAGTTTTCTTTCCATGGGACTATCTTTAAAGTTTGAAATACGTTAGTTTAGGCCTTTACGTTTTACTTCTTAAAGATTGAAAGATGTAGGGAAAGTGCGACATAGCCTGCAATGAATTCACTACATTGATATATTTTACAAAATTTAATACATTTTGATAAAATTAGGTAAACAAAATCACAAGGAAAAAGTGCGTGAGAAACAGCAAATCTAAATGTTTGACTTATAATGTCAGTAGGTTGTAGCTAGAAAAAGAAGAAAAAAAAATTAACTAAAACGCTGCATTAACTGAAAAGATCCCAGAGTACAAACTATAATGTGGGATTATTCTATTTCTACATCTATTGCTACTCTTTTATTTCTTATGTGAGACTACAAATGGAGGTTTCAATGAATAGACGGTGTATTCCAACCGCAATGTGCATCCCTCTTCAACACTCACTTCCAAAACCAAGGGTAAATTTTATAATCCCACATTGAGTTTGTATCCTGAGACCTTCTAATTAGTGCAGCGTTTTTTGTTCAATTTATTTTTGTTTCAGCTTGTTTTTTTTAAGTTATAACAAACTAATATAAGTTGTTATTAGCTTGGATTTGCTGTTTTTATCGCAGTCCTTACTTGTGAATTTGTTTACTTAACTTTATCAAAATATATTAACTTTCACTAAATTTTTATGTGTATTTATATAAATATATTTATATCATTACTTTGTGAATTGTACATATCCCTAAACTTTAAATTAACCAAATTTAATTTTAACTTTATATTTCATGTAGAGTTATTTTAAATGTAAGAACTAATCATATCCAGAAGAAATTAATGGTGTAAATAACATTACTCTTATATGTGGAAGAAACCCTAATTTAAAAACTGGAGAAAGTAATGTTAAAATTTCTGTTGTGCTGCATAGTTACTCCATTGCACCAAGAGTTAGTGGTGTTTTTAACTATTGTCGTCAAGAGGGTACATTCCTCACTTTAAATAAAACTGATGGCGTGTTTAGTGTCTGTTAAATTATTGCCTCATTTTACCAAGTCAGTCTAATTTAAGTTCTTCTATAAATGAACTACGACCTCTCCTAAAGACTAAGTGTCTGAACAATAAGCAGGAAACAGTTGTAAAAGTCGATCCAACCTGAGTCGGTAGTCAGAATAAACTGCAAAAACATATATAAATATTTTCAATTACTCTCTTTCTACAAAACATTTCTTTCTATTTAAAATATATAATCGAGAGAAACAAAACAATTTAGTATATTTTATTCTCACATGTAACTTGATATACATCCACATAATATCTGAAAGTTTTCTATTTCAAAACTATATGAAACAAAAATTAAGAATAAGAAATATTGTGAATTCTTATATTGAATTTATGTGTTATGTTGTGTTGTAACTTACAAAGTGTATTATTCTTCTCGTGAGACATATGACTTCGTTTTTTGTCTATTGGCTGAATAACAGACGTCACACTTTTGGGGAATTACATTATAAAATAAAACCTTTAAAATGAAATAAAACTGGTAATCTTGTAATTATATCTCAACTCACACGATGCTGGACCTATTATGATATGATGATTAAAGATTTTGGCTCACAATCTGTGAAGCGCGAGATCGAATATTGGCGTCAAACGTGTGATGGAGCAGCAAGAATAAGAATAAAGCTAACTGCAGATTTCCCACTTCTTGGTAACAGAATAGCCCTAGATATGGCGATAAATACAGTTGGTCGGTTACTCTCCAAATAATCGAAAGCTCAAAAATAGAGACGCCAAAGAACAAACCGACAGCCTTCATAGACCAAAAAATTAAAAACTTCCATCTCGAATGTCGTGAAGTTGACTAATAGTTGATATACCAAGCTATGTACATCGACATATACATTGGCATTGGACAAATCGCCAATGTAAAATTCTGTTAATACTTTGACAACAAAAAAGAAATTATATTCACAATTAATGACTGGCTATGAGTGTAATTATCCGGAGAAACAATATAGATTATATGAAGTTTATAGCAATAAAATCTGCCCTTTCTCCAGCACCCTATCAAGCTTTAATAGTTTGTGAGGGATTAAATATTATTTTATTATATTTGTTTCTTTCCGTTTAATACATAATTATATTTGTACGCATCTTATATTGTACAAGTCTCTTTTGTTCCCTAAAATTGTAGAAGATTTTCGAGTGTAAGAACAACAACAAATATTTTACAAAATTTCAAACATGTATTCAGATATAGTTGTCAAGTGAACTTTTAATAATGTCACCTTAAATTTATAAATCGACATGCCGAGAAACAGTTACGTATAATATAATTGTACTGTTTATTATAAGTCTAATAAAAAGTGTGACAAACGCTCAATAATCGGAAAACTACAGATATTTAACCAAGAACGTTTTTAGATTTCGAACACAAGAAACTTCAGTGAAATAATTTCGGATGTTAGAATTTCTACGATGAAAATTTTATCGGTAAAAATTTCAGGTGTGAAGAATATAGGTAGTTAGCATTCGCGTCAAGGGAAATGTAGCTGTGTGTCAATGAATGTAATTTGCGTCTGTTGAACTGTCGACAAACTTTTCAGTTTGGCAATGGGTAAATAGCCAATGTGAAAACGCGCAGCAAATATATAGATTTGTCCCCAGTTGAAAGATATGTCATTCTTCATACAGTGTAAGTGATGGCATTCTCAGTTAATGATATAAGTTGTGATAGATTCTCGGTTATAAATAAAATGAACGAGCTCGACTAAGATCTAGAAGGAACTATGAGGTTTTATTGAAACGAAGGAACCAAACAAGTGGCAACACGACCTACATTAACCTACAAAACTTCGATCAAGTGAAGGTACACAGAAACTTCGGACATAGAACAATAAAAGAAATATTTATTAAGATATTGAATAAATACAGGAGTTCTTAAATACATATAGATATATAGAAAATATTAAGGACCAACCAAAACAAACAAGTCAAACGGAGAGTGATATGGTGTAAGCAATGACGTCTTTTAGTGATCTGATCTATATCATCTATAGCTTTTAGAATACATCTTTTCACTGAGCAACTGTGTGATATGGCGCAAAATTCATTTTAGAATTAAAGTTAATTTCCATTTAACTTGAAAAATTATAGTAAATAAAACTAATTATGCTGCTTTCTTATAGTTGCGTAAAATATGTATGAATACTTTCATACGATCGGACGCCTTGTTTTAAAGCTTAGTGTGTTATCGTTCTTAATTAAGACCTTGATAACAAAAAAAGAAGGTGGAAGAATTTATTTAACTTTATCTTTAATACATGTATTTTCTTTGACGGATAATATGAACTTCTATGTATAAATACTTACAGGAAACTTATGGTGTTCTGATGTCTTATGTTCTTGTAGCTAGTAACCAATACCACTACCTAAATCTAATTATCATTTAGTAAGTTTGTTAGTATAAATAGAATAATAATCATTGATTTGTTTGTTTTTTTTTATTCTCAACATGTCTACGTTCTGATAACGCGAGAAACTTGGTTCCGATTCCCATGGTAGACAAAACACAGATACCCTTTGTGTAGCTTCGTGCTTAATAACAAAAAAAACAAGATAATTTATGAAAGTTCATGTAATGGAAGCAATTACGTTCATGGTTTTATCAAAATGTAATTAGAATACAATAATTCTAAGGATAAAAAATAAAGTATAGTACACTATGCTTTTAAAATACAAAGAACTCGTATTTCAAATTCTATTTACTTACTTCTAGAGCAAGATTTACCTTTTCTTGTCAGTTTGAATTGTTTTGTAATTTTGCTAACGGTTCTGTTCTTTCTTATTAACATTCATTTTTTTTCATCAGGTATAATATTATTAAGTTCTAATGCATTTGTTTTGAATTTCGCACAAACCTACACGAGGGCTATCTGCGCTAGCCGTCCCTAATTTAGCAGTGTAAGACTAGAGGGAAGGCAGCTAGTCATCTCCACCCACCGCCAACTCTTGTGCTTGGCCATGCCGGGCCTAGTTCTAAGGCAACAAATGCTGCCATTATGAAACTCTTCTTTTTTAATTGCTTATAATTTTTTCCTTGGATATACATTGAGAGGCTCAACCGTTTCAGCTGGTAAACTGTTTTTTGTACATATTGTGATTATTTCATTTAATATAAGTTACACAATTTATGACTGTTTGAAGCCTTTAATCGATATAGAAACCAAAATTTTGAATTTTATGACTTTGGACTTACAAATGAAATACTGCAAACCTCAAAGTCTATGAAAATATCATCAATATAGCGTTTGTTAGGATTATGAACCTGATGGTGATTCAATGTGGTCAAGGCCAGCTGTCATTGAGAGGTGAAGTAATTTGGTTAGAATAATGTCCAAACGAATACACATTTATCTTTGACATAAAATTAAATAGGTGATCTCTGCAGTTATGAAATGGATTCCTTGCAGTTTTGATTATATTATTTTTTTAATTTATTTGTTATTAGAAACCATGTAACTATCAAAGTCATGGACCTACAAGCATTTCAAACATAAATAAATTGAAAATTTTCTATAAAAATGTGATTTCCCTGTGATCAACAACATAATTTAATTGCAGTTTGCTAGAAATTTTATAAGAAACTCTCGGTCAACATTTACACTTTTTTGTTGTTGTTGTGTAACGTTTAACGTTTTTGTATATTTATTTCATCCATATTTATGAGTGATAAATATTCAAAAACAATTTAAGAAATGTTTTGGAAATTATCTGATGATATTACCCACATATTAATACGTTATCACCTAAAGACAAGTATTTTCGAATTTCAAGATTGCAAAAGTGACTTCATTTATTTCAAATTGAAAAAACAGATGCTGCCACTATAGAAATACGAAGTTCTTTAGTTTATGATGTTAACGTCAGACGTGTATCATTTTTTAGTACTTAAACAACAATCTCTTTAGATTCTCCAATGAAAGAACTAGTAATATTTCAATAAGATATGCACGAAACTAAATGAAAACGTCACTTAATAGCTTTTATTACATAAAGGACTGCACACTTTATGTGAAATGAATTCTTCCTATTTCAGTCAAGATAAGCTACTGCAGTAGAAGTTAGAGTATGTTTGTGTTTTCTTACAACAAAGCCACATGGGGCTATCTACGGAGCTCACGAAGGGAATCGAACCGCTAATTTTAGCGTTATAAATCCGTAGATATACCGCTGTACTAGCGGGGGCGAGTTAGAAGAAAGCAAGATCTTTATAGTATTTTCGGTAACTACCTGTCAGCATGCAATAAAGACTAAAGAACAAACTTCTCGAGAAGTGTATTGATATCACCTAATTATACAAATTCCATTTATATCTCGTTTCATAAACTGATGGCTAGTATTCTTTGGGATCGTCTTGAGAATTTGAATTGTGTGTGATAGAAAAATATTGATATCATCATAGCATAGCAAATAAATATTTTATGGAATTTACAAACTTTGAAACAAAAATAATAAATAATTAAAGAATACCCTAGGAGTCAAGTGTTAACCGTTTTCTTTAGGTTTTAACAGCATATAACACGTTAGAATTTCCTTATTATTATTATTTCCTTATAAATTTTTTGTACTAAAATTTCTACAACCATAATTATATACCCGGAAAAGAAGCTGTTATGTCAGTTCAGTATAATTTTTTGAAAATTACCTCTCGAGATTTTATCTTTAATGCGTTCGTATATTTTCATATGTATACATCTGTCAATTTCATTTAACTATTGAATAAACCGAGTTATATGGAAAAAAGTACTCATAACGTAAAGACTGATATAAAGCTCTAAATGCTTTCCATCTATATTATACTTGTTACTTAGAGGACAATAAAATATGTATTTCTAGAGAAATAACAGTGATTCATATTAAATATACGTATTCAGTTATTTAAATATTACTACGCTTCTACAAATTTTCTTGCAATATTTTTATTCGAAAGATTATAATATTAAATATTACAAGAAAGTTAAAATTATCGAATATAATGAAGTGCATTGAATTCACCAGTTATGTCATGTTAACAAGCTGTTAATTTAGGGGCTAATGTGTTACAAGGATGAATCTATGTCATTCACTTATTTCTAGTCCCCTTTCTTGAACAGTAAATTATTTGCATAAAATAATGTTGATTGTAAATGTGCATAGTTCGTGTGGGAGTAAAAATATAAACTTTACGTTTATTTAAAAATAAATCTTTCCAGGATATATAAATTGTTTTTATAATTCTTGTTTCCTAAAATGTAACGGCTATACATTTTTCTATCATATTCTAGATTGTCTGGACAAAGTGAATTGGAACTTAAGAAAGCACAGATAAATAAGAATATTGAAAACAGTATTACAGAAAGTAACAAGTTGAAACAATTAATTTGAAATGTCAAAACCATTTATGTATTTGTTTCACGAAAAACAGTTTCCTGGTATTCAAATTATACAAGTTTCACTCAGTTGTTTTACCCATTGTAGTGAATGTGTAATTGTTAAATTGGTTCCAGATATCTCCAAACAAGCATGATTGTTTCACCGTGCAATACTCATGGCTGTTTTTTGTGTACCAGTTATTCTACATGGCAGCATTCTTTTTTTTCTGAAAAATCTAGGCCAATATTTGATAATTTTCACCAGAGTAATTACTAGAACTCTATCTATCTTATTTTTGCACAAATATTTGATCTCTCTACCATTGCTTGATGCTACAGTCCTTACAAAGTCACAATTAAATTTCACAGCAATTCTTGATTTTATTATACTTCGAGAAAAAGTACATTTGATTGATGTCACCGCAATCACATTATCAATTGCCAAGATCATAATGATTAGTTGTCCTCAATTTATATTTAAAGGATAGAACAGCAACAAAGATAAGCAATCTCGAATTCGTGAATCCCTCCTAGCTGTTAGTTATGTGTTTTGTGTCGTCGAGTAATATAATAGTGCGTCGTATGACATGTTTGCACTACGCTGTAATAATTTTCAAGTACTCTCTTATTCAGACTTTAATATTATACAGTTACCACTTTTTAGCTAACCAGATATATTTCTTGAATGTAGAACTGTACCTTGGATGATATTAGTGATTGCAATACTTAGTTTCAGCACCCAGTATTTTTGTGTTAACGCCCTCAGTGTCGAAAAGGCTAATTGCGTGGTCTTAGTGTATTCTCTGGAAATTGTTTTTTCTTTTATCTTTCTAGTTATGATAACTAGTGAAGAGGTAACTTTGCTAAGTGTTTTAGGTTCATTGTTCACTAAGTTAACGGTAACAATGAAAGCTTGTCATCAATGGTATTCTAAAAATTCTGAAAGTTTTCTCAAAGCTAAAAACCAGATATGATAAGTATGGCTTAAAAGAAGCCTAGTAGTTATCACTCAACTCCTTCTATCGGAATGAAAAGATGAATATGGGCATTAAAAGCTTGTGAAAGAGACGTTTTTTTTTAATTATAATATTTTATAAACAGAAACAGTAGTTTAATAACTTAAGTGGCAAAGAATAGTAAGCATAATTATGTATATTTTATTTAAGTGTTTCTTTTAACATTATGTAACAATAATTTTTTAATATTATTATTAGAAATGCAAGAATTATTTCATAATAAATAAAAGCATATTATTACACAGGATTCAGGTTATCATTGTTGAATTATTTTAACATAATTTGAGTAAATGCTTTATATTTTAGTTTAATGTTCTTTTCTACAATTAAATAACATTTTTCGAATGTATATTGTTTTATTAATGTGGTTATTGGGATAACCACTAATACTGAAAAACAACATTTAACAATATTGAGAAGGTTCATCAAATGTATTACGTATTTCTATCCTTTTAATCGCACAGAGTTACCAATGAGTCGTCTTTCATCGTTTCTTTACTACTTTTATTTTTATATTTAATCCGATATTTTCAAGGTAAATTTTCTTGAAGATCTATATTGCTTTATCCAAGACATGGTGTGTTCCTATGAAAATTACACATTAAATTCTTTGTGTATCGTTCAATATGTTGGTTAACAAACTTTCTCATTTGTAATAGGTATTTAACATAATGAGTAACTATTGATATCACTACACTTACAGTGAATGTTGTAACAATGAAAAAAAGATATTAATCAGCATAATAAAACATACAGAACCCATCATACGCAACCATTTAAAAAAAAGATTTGGTAATTTAGACGTAATCAACGACTGAAAGCCTATTGACAAAAGCTAATTGAAATTCTGTAGTAAAATTGATAAATTTTTCGATATCAAACAGATTTCATTTATAATGGAAGCTTAGTGCAGGATAATCGCAGAGTAAATACAAATTTAATTGATCGACTGATATTTGATGTGAAAGAATGAACAGAATGGATACTTGTTGGAAATTAATACACAATAATATTTGTTATAGTTTACAACCTTCTTTTCAGTAGATATATTTTTATTTAAATATTCATTTCAATAGCAAAGCAAGAGGTTTTATATTGTGCTGAAAACTCTTCTTTCGTTCTGAACAGAAAATATAAATTTTACTCAAAAGTGCATTTTATCACGCGTCCTGTGATCCTCATATATCAAACAAATGGTATAGCCTTTAGGTGTTATACAATTACGCACTAAAGAACATTGCTGTAAATTAATTATTTTTCCCAACGCATGAAATTACACCACATTATCAATTAGCAAACTAAATGTAATTTTCTTTGAAAAATCAGAGATACAAAATTAACAATAATAAAACTATTTCAACGCTTTTAGAGCACATCTTTATGTCTCGATAGACTAAATAAAAAAATATTAAAATTTCTATATGAATAAATTATTTTGAAAAATAATCAAGTAAATCAATGTAAGCCTAAAAATTACTTTATAAAGAAGAGATAAAGAGACCCTTAAAGAAGTATTAAGATAACTATATCTTTCAACAATAAACCCTTTAATGATGAACCTATCATACATATATTTTAGTGTATAAAATGCATAAAATTTCCCTTTAATAAACATCATAAGTATCCACACATAGGAACATGCCCTTCATTTATAACAATTCTTACCAATAAATATTCAACGGAGACAATCTGCCTCTTGCAGAATGGGTAATCTAACACATTATGGAATTATCTGTATAAACAAAGAAAACTAAACAAACTTAAAAACCTAAAACAAAAATAATCTCGTCTAAAAGTGGACATTTTAACAGATATTATAAAATTATCTCATAAAAATAAAACCCGTCAGCAATATATTAACAACATTACTAAATATAATTATTTCTAAACCATTCAGAGCTTTGCCAAAAAGATATAATATACAAATTACAAAAAGTTAGACTGTGAATTTTAAAGTGAATGTAGATATACATAAAAAGCAGAAATAAAACCTTTTACAAAATAAATTAAAACACCTTGTGTTTGAGAAACAAATAAGAAAAACAATCATTTTGTGTCTATGATAAAACAAATAATTTATTTAACAAAAATAAACCAAAATGGAAATGTCCCGAAATGAAGATAAATCAGGAAATGTAAACATGTTTCTTTTCTCACACAGTTATATCTTCGAATTTCCAAATATGCAAACAAATACATAAATTAAACATACAACCTTCATGCCGCACGTTAGTACAGCGGTAAGTCTACGGATTTACAACGTTAACTTTAAGGGTTCCATTTCTCTCGGTGGGCTCAGCAGATAACCCGATGTGGCTTTGATACGAGAAAATATACACACATATAATCTTCAAAGTTTAAATCACAAGACATAAATCGAACTATATAGCCTGTATGGATTGAGTGAGGTAATTGATTACACACAAAGAAATTAAAGTAAAATTGTGTTTGTTGAAAAAATAACAATAACATAAAGTTAAATATGTTACGAAGAAACAATACATTTGCAGGAGTACGACGTATCTGTTTAGAGTATTTGAGAGAAGTGTAGCTGTTTCTCTTAAAAATCTGTGTAAAACTCTAATGAAACATAATCTTATGTATCCATAGTATGTTAATCCGTTGTAATAAGGGAAACACAACCCATGAGACAACTGATCATCTCTATCATAGAATAAAGGGTGTAATATGGTTTGGGTGTCGTTTTATGCTACTAAAAATATTAAACTCCCATTTCTAATTAGCCACTCAATTCTTTATAGTCGTATGTTTTCAATCGTACTTTGAGTCACCAAAACACGATAATTACTTACCCCATGATAAACTGTAGCTTCTGTTAAACTTCATGTACTTGCATCTGTCGAGAGTAATGTTTACATACAATTGTTTTACATCTGGGTTATTTGAAATGTGGTGTAATATGCATAATGTTTCAGGTTTCTTTCATTACTTTTAAACTTTCAATAGTGTCCAAAATAACTAATTTGATAATTTCACTAAATGAAACAAATTTAACTAAATACATATATCTAAAATTCATTTTATATTCGAACTCAGTCAACA
Source organism: Tachypleus tridentatus (assembly GCF_004210375.1). Lineage (NCBI taxonomy): Eukaryota > Metazoa > Arthropoda > Merostomata > Xiphosura > Limulidae > Tachypleus > Tachypleus tridentatus. The sequence goes on along the minus strand of NC_134828.1, from coordinate 33,713,757 downwards.
AAGAAGATGTTCTTAATAGTTTGTTAAAAACACCAACAGTCAAAAGTCAAGCCCATTTAGACTAAACAGAATCAAGTATTTCCGATTGCACCTGGTACTCAAACACGACCCTTAATAACTGCCAAGTCTATATAGATAGCTAGTGAAGTCTGTTTGACACTAAGTATTACACATATAATGCACCTATTTGTTCATCATCTATTTTAGTCATTATATAAAACTACTGCGTCCAGACTTAACCAAGAGTATATTTTTCTCTCGTGTAGCGTTCAGTTGTGTTATTAACTATCGATATCCAGAAAAATAACAAATGTTATTTGTAATACTTATCTTCTGTGTAGTAGACATTCTAAGTTACAAAGTGGGGGAATTGATGTGTAACTTTCTATTCTGTTTAGAGTCTCTGTTTTTCAAAGAATTGTTGGTGTTTTTAAAAGTTGTTTTCTATCGATTGTGTTCCACAATTTATATAAAATCCATGGTGTGTTTATTGTTTATATTCCAGCTGTTAGATCCTTTATTTCATAGAACCAGTTAAAAAAAACATACTTTTACAGTTAAGGTATTGTCTTTCCCAGATTTTAAATGAGCGAACAACAAATGAGACACATCCATGATAGATGGTCTGCGATAACAGCTACGAAGTTCTCTCACGCTAGTTTCTTGCCCCTTGCTTGTACAGCGGTAAGTCTACGGATTTACGACGCTAGAATAAGGTGGTCGATTCCTCTCGACCAACAGATAGATTGATGTGGTTTTGCTATCAGAAAACACACACACTCTAGACTCATATGCTGGTGAATTTATTTTGCTGCGGACAAGGGATTTTCATATATCGAAAAGTGGTTTCGTTACACTCCAATTAATTTAGTTCATTTCGTCATTTTTCGTTACTATATTATATCTTATTCTTTTTGGACTTATCGATGGTCCAACTATCTGGAGAAGTATATTTTAAGCGTCATCTTTCTGAGAAACACTAATTTCGAAATTTAAAAATCGAAAAATCTTGACGCATTCGTTCTTCATATATCATAACGATTACTGAGAGAACTAAAATCTATAAACAAAAATATAACTCTTATTTTTGTAATAACGTCTGAACTCATGATGCTGGTTTGGCGTATTATTATAATGGTTAAAGCACTTGACATCTCATTCGTTTGTTCTTGAAATGAAAATTGTGTCAAGCAAGAGACTGAATGTAAAGATGTCTCTTCGTTGTTAACAGAGTTGCCGAAGAGATGGCAGTACGTAATGCTGACTGTTTTACCTCTGTATGATCGACAGTTCAAAATTATATACACAACAAAACAACCTTGGTGAATTTGTTGTAAATTTAACCAAAACTCATAGTGAATATACCTAATCACTTTCAACTCCTATATTTGTATAAAATATGTGTGTAACCGACCTACAGATGGACCCATTATTATAAAGATGGGTGTGTTATCATCCGCCATTAGAAAAAGAAAAGAAGGTGGGAGAACATTATCTTCAATCATTTCTTGTTTCTTTATTAACAAATATTGTCAACTAATATGTACAAATACTAAGAAAAAGCTTATGGCGATTGGATGTTTTCTATTCTTAAGGTAGTTGCACATATCAATCACTAGGTCTAATCTTTAATTTGTAAATTTGTTATTACTAATCTTATAATTTGATGTTATATTCTTGTACAATTAGATTTGGGCCGGCACGACCAGGTGGGTTAAGACATTCGACTCTTAATCTGAGGGTCGCGGGTTTTAATCCCTATCGCACCAAAATGCTCCTCTTTCAATCGTGGGGGCGTTATAATGTGATGATCAATCCCACTATTCCTTGCCAAAAGGGTATCCAAGAGATGGCAGTGGGTGGTGATAACTCACTGCTTTTCCTCTGGTCTTACAGTGCTAAATTAGGTACGACTAGCGCAGATAGTCCTCGTGTAGCTATGCGCGAAATTCAACAAAGAAATAATAAATAGATCTTAATTGAAGACTATCTGTTAGTTTTGTTCATATATGTGCCCTCCGCTAGTACAGCTGTATGTCTACGGATTTACAACGCAAAATCAGGGATTCGATTTCCCTCGGTGGGCTCAGCAGATAGCCCGTTGTGGCTTTGGTATAAGAAAACACACGTTGATATGTATATCACCTTTTTTTATCGTGACACCAAAACCACATTCACCCCACGTTATATATCAACTAATTAACAAACTTTTCATGGTACATTTATTTTTATTTCATTTAATTTTTATTATTTACGTTATCAAAGAAAGAGTGTTTTTTTTTCTTTTAGCAAAGCCACAAAGGCTCTCTGCTCAGCCCACCAAGGATAATCGAACCCCTGATTTGAGCGTTGTAAATCCGGAGACATACCGCTGTACTAGCGGGGGACCAAAGAAAGAGATTTAAATTGTATGTTGAATGTTTTTTGCGGGACGTTTTTGGCATTCTTATGACAAACTTCACTTACAGAATTCTCTTCTCAATAAACTCTCACATCAATCGATATGCACTGATTTATTTGAATTTTTTTCTAAAATTAACGATTTGCTTTGATGCAGCAGGCTGGAGTTGAGTTCCACACTTTCGATAATATTGAGCATTTTTTCCCTATTACGTGAAACATTGTAAAGAAACGATTAATCATCGGGTAAAATTATTCATTTTCTATAATGTACATGATGAACCACAACAGTTATTATTTACGTCAATAGCATTGCTGATCATATTTGTGTTTTTATTAATATGTGGCTCATAAACCATGAAGGGTCTTGTAACAATGAAACTTAATGTCATAGAAAAATGTGATTAAAAGTCAATAATCCAAGAATTAAAAACAAAGTCAGGTAAATTGTGCTTGAAATTTTGCTTATAGTTTAGCATCATTTTTAAAATTCTATTTATTTCTAAAACAAAGATTTACCCTTTTCCTTTTTGCCAATTTGACAATGGATCCTGTCCAAACGGAAAGCTCCTTTTTCGATTCAATAGTATATAAATCTGAACTATATATACGCAGTTTACTCTCAATTGCAGACTATGTTGTCTTCTTCAATGAAATAAATAGTTGATATATGCATACAGTTTACATGAAATCACGTAAAATAATCTAACCACCCATTTTAAAAATTAATATTATTTAAACGGTATACATCTTCTCTACTGCCAAAATTTTCATTTATGATCCCTTCTCTATTTACTACTGATCATAAAATGTTGTATGGATCTGTGATATTAATACTCTTAATTATATTAAATACCTTACCTCAATAAAATTCGTCTTCTCTCCAATCCAAACATGTTTAAAGACTTCAATCTCTCCACATAATACATTTACACCATTCCGGGTATCATCCTAGTGGGTTTTCTCTGATCCGTTTCCGACAGTTCAGTATCTTTCTTAAGGAAGAGAGCCCAAATTCTTACACACTACTCTAAACAAATCCTTTTAGGTTATATATACAGATAATCAAAAATATCTATATCACGTTTTTTAATATTTCTAAAGATATTACCCAAAGTCCTATTAGCCCTATTGCTACCTACAATATATTTTTTAGATGACTTCACTGATTTCTTGATCAGAACACCAATATAAATTTCTTCAACAACATTTGAATGTATATCATTTCAAATTTAAATAAAAAATTAAATTGGGAAAACTAAATGCATCAAGTTCTGGTAAACTTCAAGAGCAAAGGAGCTTAAAAGGGCAATGTAAAATTCCGGGTAACACCAAAAGAGGAGCCTTAGACGTACTGAAACTTAATCAGAAGGTAAAACACTTACTGTAGTTAAACCTGAAAGTGAAAAATCTCTACAGGTTCAGCCAATCTCATCAGCTAGCATTCACCTTAACAAACATTTAAAGTCATTTTGAGCACTTTATTATCGTACAATAAGTCTTCTAATGGTCTGAGAGCATTTCAGAATACATGCTTCTATACGTTTTTCATTGACTCAACCCATAGTTACACTGCCCCTCCGAGACAACTCGAACATGATCAATAATATCTGGTATAGCACATTGTTGGTCGTCTCTTTGTATGATCATGTTGACAGCAATAATAAAGGATAGTGGTTGTAAATGACCCAGGTTCCTACACACTAAACATTCTCATAATAGGAAGGTCAAAATTAGCATGTCGCTAACGTTTAAAGAAATATACTGAAAAAAAAAACTTAAACTATTTTATTACATTCTTTATGATAAACTTTATACTGCAATATAGTTAATAAATAAGATGTTGATACTATCTAATCTGCAATTGGATAAGGTTATAAGAAAATATTTTCAAAAAAACGTGATATTTGTTTCCTATGTCTTCCTTTTTCACTAATTACTAATCACTCACCTCTAACTTGTACATTATTTAATCTTAATTGTTTATTGAGTCATAAAATACAAATTCAGACCAACCTCCCACGCCCACCTTTTACAAATCTTTTACAAATTGCTAGTAATTTCCTATGAAGTTTTATAATATGTCGTTTTTAACAATTATAATGGCAAAGTTTCAATCTCTCCAATGACATATACATGTCTATACATTTCCTTTTCCTCTTCTCTACACTTCTAGTTTGAAAGTTTATTTCACGTTGAATAGATCGAGTAACAAAAGTACTATCATTATTAAAAAAGTAGGTTTCAATAAACATAAGCAATAAATGTCTTTATTTTCTTGTATAATCTTTATTAATTGCTATAGAAATAACCAAAATGTAAAAAAGAACAATTTAATTAGATGAGGTAAGATAAAGAAAGATATAATAATAATAATATTATTTACAAGGTGTACTCGGTAGGGGATCGCCTATGAAATTGTTAATAACAGTAACACATTTTCTGCTTGGTTTACAACTTACTTTTATTGGAGTTCGTGTAAGGTTAAGATAGCGGAAATAACGAATAAAGTATAAACATTTTCTGAAAAATAAAACGATGATGTAAAAGAATTTTTTTATTTCAACACAAAAATTACTTTTTACTCGATACATACAAAGTTTTGACTCCAAATATGTAAAACAAAACTTTTAGTAAAAATAACCCACAGAAAATCTTAATTTTTCTTCTCTACAAAATACTTATATATTTTCATAGTTTAATGGTGATTACAAGTTTGGGTAAAGTGCACAAACTTGTTTACGTATGGCTAAACTTTTAAAAGTATTTGAGTCATATTTTTTGGAAATATTTTATCGTAACCAAATGTAACAGTGAGTACACCAAAAATGATCTGTTATGATGTCTATGCAACTGTACGTAAATTTTAGCTTCTCGTAACAATTTAACTCACTCATAAATATTTCAGTTTTATGGGAGTGAAATATTATTTTCCTTCATTCTTATTAAAACGGGAACACTGTAATGTAAAGAAAATTGTTTGAAATTGTATTTTATGAAATCCCAGGCAAAATTGTATTTATTTTCTAGCGTATAGTATGCATCCCTGGGTTATTTTATATCTCTTGCATTGACATTCACTACCTGCAAAGTATTTCATTGTTAATGTTGAAACAACCTCTAATAATTACTTACGAAAACAACAGGTCCACAATATTTTAGAATAATGTTATCTAGATCAGTTATTACAGTTAACCTTACGTAGATTCATTCCTAATATTCTGATAAAAGACATACATGTTTTAATGACATTTTGTTTTCTGTTATTTTTATTTAAAAGAGTCATTCATATTATATAGGTCTTATTACTTTAGGTAAGGTTTAGACGCACGTGAAGTATCACAGTATGTTTTTTACCATTTCAAATTAATATATATATGTCTACGGATTTACAACGTTAAAATCAGGGGTTTGATTACCCTCGGTGAGTTAAGCAGATAGCCCTATGTGGTTTTGCTATAAGAAAACACACACCATCTCTCGTGTGAAATACTTGTAATTATTGGATCACCTTTGGATCCTACATCTAATTAATGATGGTATTTTCACCTAGATGGATTTAAACTGGACAAATTTGTCATTAGAAAGATATTATGAAATAAAGAATTACAAGCAATATATGGATGAGTTGACACGTTACAAACAAAAGTTTTATCAGCGAGAATTAATATTCTAAATTAACTTCTATAGCTCCATGTACACTCTGATAAGACACGACTTCCTCGCTACTTTGAAAATCACAAGCATTCCCTCACAAATAGATGAGATTGTAATAACTTCAGAGCGACATTCTCCATCAGGTTCTTACAACTAAAGTATATTATTGGAGTAATTTTCTTAACATTTGAGATATTTTAAAGTCACAAAATTAACTCAGTAGCCCAGAAAATCTCACAATGCCCTTTTGCTCACGTTTCCATCTTTGTTTAGTAAGTAGCCCGAATTACAATCACAAATTGTACAGTTTATATAATTCTGTAAGACATCATGTGGTAGCTCAAATAGCAGTGGACTCAAAACCCTTTCTGCTGAGGTTATTCCTATGTAATGAGTTCTAACTTTGGAATATACTAGGTTCGATTGTATTGATCTTCAAAGTTCATATTTGTATGGTATTGTTTATGCTTAACCAGTTAAGAATCGTATTTTTTTCACAGGTTAATTAAGTTATGTTCTGCTTCATTTTGCACTTGGTATTACCTTACAATTTATGTTAAATATAATGTTGTATTCCAGGGTTTACATACACATTTTAGCCTGATTTTCGTTATCCAAAATTTTGTTTTGATTTTCATAAGATTCTTTCTTTTACAACCAGCAGTCACCATTGATAAATAAATTTATCTTATTCATCTTTAACATTCAACATTCTTTAAGATTTATGAGAGAACTGTGTCTGTAGTTCCTTCAATCTGTTTTACAATTTTCACAATCTGTGCCGGAAATATAAGTAATACTTGTACTTACATACACAAAATATATTGCTATTCATCTCAGGTAGCTTGCCTTACCAATGTGACTTTTGATCATTCTCATAACATAATAATGTGTTGCAACCTAGCATATATTGAGACTGACTTTCTCATGTTACTGCGAAAATATTATTATAGTAATAATTAAAAGTGTCAGTAGAAATATAACTTCGTGTACCAAAATTTCAAAATTAAAATTCTTGTTTTTTTAGTACCAATCTGAACATTGGAATATTGTATTGTGTTTAACATAAAGATATCCACTCTGGATTATAACATTTTTATTATTTAAACTTGACACTGACTCAATGGGGAGACTATAGAGTGCTGTCTTATTTTAAGTGGGTTGTAGAAGGAATTTCTAGTTTTTCTCGCTTCTGAAGTTGGATCTGTGACCAGTTACACGTCAGCAGGGAATCACTGGTACTACTGCTATAATGACTAAAACAACAAAGCTTTCATATTTGGTCGGAGCTGCTGCCTTGCTTCTCTATTTTAATACTTAAATCTATGAAGGTTTTCGTGTGCTAAGGAAAGTGACGATCTCATCAAAAATATAAACACAAAGTAAGCTGGTATTTTTTATTATGGAGACAACCTAAAGTAGTACTTTAGTTAATTTTATGAAATATATTACTTGAATCTAGCTTATACAATGTGTGTGTCAATACTAGAGTGTATTCAATGGTTAGGAGGTCGGCTGCCAAAAAGTTATAAAGGCTTGGTTGTCATGAACGTCCAGGTAAAATGATTTATTTTCATTGATATGTTCATTGATAATTATATTTCACTTATGTCAGAATGTTAAAGAATTGTAAAAGTTGATCTGAGTTTTTACAAAACAATCTACTTTAAAATATAAAATATATAGAAATTAAACATCTTAGTATATTCTATTCTCACATTAAACTAGATATGCATCCATAAGGTCTCTGAAAGTGTTTCAATAGTATATGAAACAAAAATTAAAAAATATTATTAATTCTTAAATTGCAGTTAATGTGTCATGTTGTGTTGTAACTTACAAAGTGTATTATTCTTCTCGTGAGGCATATGACTTAATTTTTTGTTCACTAGCTAAATGACAGATGACACACGTTTAGGGAATTATATTATAAAATCAAAACCTAACAATATAATAAAACTGGTAATCTTGTAATAATACGAGGGCTGTTCAAAAAATACGCGGACTGTTTGAATTGCGCGGCTCCAGTTGGTTCCAGGGAAATCCGCTTGGTGTCGCTAGGTTTGATTACGACGCCATTTCCCGATTGCAGATATCTTCATTTGTGTATTAGCTACGCGGTTTTAAGTAAAGTGCGTTTTTTCGTTTGGCGGATTTCAGAATGAATGACCTGAAGGAGCAACGACTTGCTGTGAAATTTTGTGTTAAACTTGGAAAATCTGCGACTGAAACATTTGCTATGCGTAACATGGCTTACGGTGATGTTGCTATGAAGCGTACGGCATGTTTCAAGTGGTATGAACGTTTTAAGGATGGTCAACAGTCCATTGAAGATGATGAGCGTCCTGTACGTCCTTCCACGTCAACTGACGACCCACACGTCGACAAAATCAACACCCTGGTGTGGGCAAATCGACGTCTGACTGTCAGGGAGCTTGCTGAAGAGTGTGGGATATCAGTTGGATCTTGTTACGAGATTTTGACCAAAAAATTGAAGATGCACCGCGTTGCTGCGAAATTCAGCCCTCAGAACTCGTGAGTTTTTGGCCAAACACTCGATCACTGCTCTTCCCCAAGCCCCCTACTCACCTGATCTTGCTCCTTGCGATTTTTTCTTGTTCCCTTGAAAGGAAGAAGATTTGAGACGATTCCCGAGATTAAGGCAAATGCGACGAAGGAGCTGGAGGACATTACAAAAGAAGCGTCCAGGACTGTTTCAACAAATGGAAACACCTTTGGGATAAGTGTGTGCGTTGTGGAGGAGAGTACTTTGAAGGGGTCCCAGACCTGTAACTTCTAAATAAAGTACATTTTGTTTTATGAGGTCAGTCTGCGTATTTTTTAAACAGACTTCGTATCTCAACTCACTCGATGCTGGGATTATTATGATATGATAATGGCGTCAAACATGTGATGGAATAGTAAGACGAGGAATAAAGTGGACTGTAGATTTCCCACTTCGCTGGTAATAGAGTAGCCCAAGAGATGGCGATAAATACTGTAGGTCGTTTATTATCCAAATACTTGACTGTTCAAATATAGAGACGCCAAAGATCAACCTGATAACCTTCATATATCAAAAATAAAATTAAAAATATGAAAACTTCAATCTCAAAAGCCTTAAAATGGACTAATGGTTTACATGACAAGCTGTTAATATATCGAAATATACATTGGCAATGAAGAAACCGCCAATGTAAAAATGTGCAGCTAGGCCTTTATGTTTTCCACCACAGCGTCTTTCTAACCAAATGTAACAGCGACAAAACAATCAACCAAAAGAGATATTCTCTAATTACTCGAGCGTAGAATAGTGGTAGACAATATGTTAGAAACATGAGAGAAATTCTATTTACTATTACTGTCTGTTTATTAGTGTCATTATCAGGAGAACTGATTGAGATTATAGGAAATTTGTAGCAATAAAATCACACCTCTCCCAAGTATCCCACAAAGCTTTATTATTTTGTAACGGATTTAATATTATTTTAATAATTTAGTTTCTTTAAGCTTAGTATATATTTAGACGTATACGTGACATTACAATGTGTATTGCGATAGTCCTTCCTGTTTTCTAAAATTGTAGAAAATTCTCGAGTATAAGAATCAACAATATTTGATTTACATCGCCACTAGAGTATTTTCAAATAGTGTTGACAAGTGAAATACTTAGAATGTCGCCTTAAATTTATAAATCGACATACCGAAAACAGTTACATATAAAGTAGCTGTTCTGCAACAGTCAGTTTATTATAAGTCTTAAGCTATAAGTGTGACAAACGCTCATTAATCGGAAAACTGCAGATATTTAACCAGGAACGTTTATATATTTCGAACGTAAGAAACTTCCATGAAATAACTTCGGATGTTAACATTTCAAGGAGTGAAATTTTGTCGGTAAAAATCTCACGTGTGAAGAATATAGCTAGCTATCATTCGCGTCAAGGGGAATCTGACTGTCTATCAACATAAAAGTAATTTCCACCTCTTGAACTGTCGACAAAGTATTCAGTTCTAGACCGAACAGCGGACTTAACGTTGTTTTTGAGTTTGTAAAATTTCTGTATATAAATTATCAGATGTAATAAACGTTATTACAAATTGTATTGTTGTTTGTATATTAAAATATATTTTCATTAAGAAAGAAAATTGTGGGTATGAATCTTGTTAGCAGGTATCACAAGTCTGATACATACCAATTTCAATAACCTTATAAATTTACATTAAAATTTCCGACTATTTGAAATCGTAATATGTGAAAACATCTATCACAATGAACCTGAAATTCGTCCGAGACAAATTATAATACGTAACACTTCCCATATACCTTGAAATATTAGCACAAAATGGCAATAAATTAGTTATTTCCTGTATGCATCACAAACACTAATAATTAATTCTTACGGCTCTTTCCTTAGTTATTTGATTTTGATCGTATAATAATTACATCATTAGTTAACAGGCAACGATAAATAATCGCGGTTAGTACAAACCCTGGTTAACCTTCCCAGAGAAGATAGGTTAAGTTTCTTCGATTTTACTATCATGCCTCCAAAAAGCCTCTTTTTTCTTTCATACAAATGTCTACTGCTACTAAAAGCCACGCATGATTACCCTACAGATACCGTAGGAAACCCTCAGTCTTTATAATATCCTCGAAAAAGTCTTGTTGTACGATGTTTCAATAGTATCTTTCTTTATGTCAGTGAGTTTCTGTTTTTAACGTCTGCTGCATGTTACTGTAAATCACCCGTATTATTTTATTTTACGTATAATTTATTGCGTTATGAAACATTAAAAACGCATCTCCATTATTTACTATTTTAAAAGCTTGTCTAAAAATAATAGACGTTGTAATCGGTTAGAAGATCAAGTGTTCCCAGTAATTAAACTGGGTACTCAGATATCAATGAGTTCCCCTGTATAGTGCTTACAATGTTTTTACTCAGGCTTCTCTTTAGTAGATTGACTTAGCCAACTGATACGAAAAATGATTACAATTATTTGGGAAATCATAAACATTACGCTGTTTGAACTTTGTATGAATTATTAAACTGGTTAGTATACCATACATTCTTATTAATTGTACGTTTTACAAATTTGTAGTGAACAGCAAATAATGGAATTATTTTTTTTTATATCTTTGCATATACAGTATTTGAATAATGTTTTTAAAAATGTTTTCATTCAGTTAAGACCCAGATATTTTGTTCCAACGTAAATATGAAGTGTTCATTTTGTATCAATATGGCATTCCTTTCAAGTAAGTTATATTCAAATATTCAACGATTTATTTCATTGGAGAAGACAAAGTAGTCTGCAATCGAGAGTAAACTGTATATATACATCTGAGATTAAGTAAATACCATTCATTGAAGCTTTTAACAGTGACGGCATCTGTTGCATCAGAATTGAATGAAATGATGTTCGACGAAAAATGCAAATTAAAACAATAATTAAAGGTTTATGATTAAACGACATAAGATTAACAAGTCGCGAGAGGAATTAATTTATTAATAAATGGGTAATTTCAATTGATAACTTCGAAAAGTGAGCTTTTCGTTTGGACAGGACCCATTATCAAACTGGCAAATTTTAAAAATGATACTAAACTATAAGCAAAATTTCAAGCATAATTTAGTACACGTAACTTTGACTCAGTACACATGACTCCAGGATTATGAACTTTTAATCACATTTAAATTTTATTGTTACAAGACCCTTTGTGTTATAAGAGCCACAAATGAATGAAAACAAAAATATCATCAGCAATACTATTGACGTAAATAATAATTGTTGTGGTTCATTAAGTATATTATTGAAAATTAGTCATTTTACCCGATGATTATCAATATTATCAAAGTAAACTCCAGCCTGCTGCATAAAAGCAAATCGTTAATTTGAGAAAAAAATTAAAATAAATCAGAGCATATCGATTGATGTGAGAGTTTGTTGAGAAGAGAATTCAGTAAGTGAAGTTTTTCATAAGAATGCCAAAACGTTCCGCAAAAAAACATTCATTATACAATAACTATTTGGACGAGTTAAAAAACTTCCAAATTAAATCTCCTTCTTTCAGACCGAATGTAATAAAATTAAATTAAAGAAAAATAAATGTACCATGAAATGTTTATGGATTCGTTGATATATAACGTGGGGTGAAGGTGTTTTTGGTGTCACTATAAAAAAGATAATACACATATCAATGAAACTAACAGATACTCCACAATTATGATCTACTTATTGTTTCTTTATGAATTTCGCCCAAAGCTACACGAGGGCTATCTGTGCTAGCCGTCACTAATTTAGCAGTGTAAGACCAGAGGGAAGGCAGCTAGTAATCACCACTTACTGCAAATTCTTGGGCTATTCTTTTACCAACGAATAGTGGGATTAATCGCACCATTTTAAGGCCTTCACGACTGAAAGGGCGAACTTGTTTGGTGCGACGACAATTCGAACACGAGACCAACGGATTATGAGTCGAACGCCTTAACCCATCTGGCCATGCCTGGCCGAATATATTTGTACAACAATATGACATCAAATTATGAGATTAGTAATAACAAATTTACTGAATAAAAATTAGGCATTGGGATTGATATACGCAACTAGCTACAAGAATAGAAAATATCCAATCGCCGTGAGCTTGCTTTTAGTATTTGTACTTATTAGTTGACAATATCCGTTAATAAAGAAACAAAAATTGTATAGAAGATAATGTTCTCCTACCTTCTCTTGTTTTCTAATAGTGGATGATAACAAATACATTTTTATAATAATGGGTCCATCTGTAGGTTGGTTATATACATATTTTATACAACCATAGGAGTTTAAAGAGATTATCTATGTTCACTGTAATTGCTGAATTTATTTCTATTAAATTTAACAAAGCTGTTTTTGAACTGTAGATCATACGGAGGTTAAACAGTCAGCATTATGCACTACCATTTCTTCGGCAATTCTGCTATAAAAGAACTTTTAAAAACACCAACAATTCGTTGGAAAACGACGAAATTAAACAGAATAGAAAGTTTCACTTCAATTCACCCATTTTGTAACTTAGGTTGTCTACTACACAGAAGATACGAATTACAAATAATTTTTTTTTCTGGATATCGTTAGTTAATAACACAACTGTGACGTTCCACGAAAGAAAATATACTCTTGGTTAAGTCTGGACTCAGTATTCCTATATAATGAGTGAAACAGATAATGAACAAATAGGTCCATGAAACATGTAACACATAGCAGCAAACAGACTTCACTAACTATCTATATAGACTTGGCAGAAATTGAGGGTTGTTTTTGAGTACCAGGTGCGATCAAAAACATTTGATTCTAAACTAGCTTGACTTTTGTTTATAGGTGTTTTTACAAACTGTTAAGAACAGCTTTTTTTGTTGACTGTGTTGAACGATCATATTAATTTTACATATAATTATTTAGTTATATTTGTTTCATTCACTGAAAATAATAAATTATTTAATATGAATACTATTGAAAATTTAAAAAAATAATGAAATAAACTTAAAACACTATGCATGCTACACAACTTTTCAAATAACCCAGATGTAAAACAAATGTTTGTAAACTTTACTCTCGACAGATGCAGGTACATGAAATTTAACAGCAGCTACAATTTGTCGTAGTGTACGTAACTATCGTATTTTGGTGCCTCAGAGTACGACTGAAAACATACGACTATAAAAAAAATTCAGTAGGTAATTAAAATGAGAGTTTGATATTTTTACATTATCATGTGATAGAAATGATGAGTAGTCACATGGGTAGTATTTCCCTTATTGCAGAGGAGTACTTATATTTTGTATATGTTTTATTAGAGTTTTAGACAGATTTTTAAGAGATACTGCTACATTCTCTCAAATACTCTAAACAGATACGTCACACTCCTGTAAATGTACTGTCCCTTCGTAATGTATCTATGTTATGTTAATGTTACTTTTTTAACAAACAGAATTTTATTTTAATTTTTGTTGTGTGTAATCAACTTCCTCACTCAATCCATACAGGTTATTATGTGTAATCAACTTTCTCACTCAATCCATACAGGTTATTGTGTAATATAGTTGTGTTAATTATCCTTAAGCCTCTGAAAGGCTTAAAAATATTAATATTTTAATAATGTAGTTAATTAATTGTTAATGGATATTATTTTCATGTGATAATTTTATACAGTCTGTTAAAATGCCCACTTGTAGACGAGACAGGTTATTTTTGTTTAAAGATTTTAAGTTTGTTTAGTTTTTTTTGTTTATACAGATAATTCCATAATGTGGTAGAATCCCCAGTTTATAAGTGACAGATTGTATCCGGTGATTATTTATTTATAGGAATTGTTATAATTGAAGGGTATGTTTCTCTGTGTTGTTGCTTATGTTGTTCATTAAAGGTAACTTTGCGCATTTTATATATTAAAAAATATATGTACGATATTTTCATCGTGAAAGGGTTTATTGTTAAATTATATAGTAATCTTAATACTTATTTAATGGTTTCTCTATCTCTTCTTTATAAAGTAATTTTCTAGTATTACTTTGATCTACTTGATTATTTTTCAAAATATTTTACTCATGTAGAAATTTTACAAATTTTTAGTTAAGCAGTTGAGAAAGAAGTGCTCGAAAAATGTTGAAATAATTTTATTATTGATAATTTCGAATCTGTGATTTTTCCAAAGCAAATAATATTCAGTTTGATCGTTGGTAATTTGGTGTAATTTCTTGCGTTGGGAAAAAGTACATCATTGACAGCAATGTTATTTAGTGCATTGTTGTATAACTCCTAGAGGCTATACTCTTTGTTTGATATATGAGGATCACAAGACCCGTGATAAAATGCACCTCTGAGTAAAATTTACATCTCCTCTTAAGTGCGAAAGAACAGTTTTCATCACAATACAAAACTCTTGCTTTGCTATTGAAATAAATATTTAAATAGAAATATATCTACAGCATGACGAATATTATTGTGTATTAATTTGCAACAAGTACTCTTTCTATTCATTCCTTTACATCAAATATCAGTCGATCAGTGAAATTTCTATTCACTTTGAGATTATTCTATACTAAGCTTCCATTATAAATGAAATCTCTTTAACATCCAAACTTTTGTCAATTTTACAACAAAATTTCAGTTAGCTTTCGCTAACGTTTAAATTACCAAATCTGTGTTTTGAAATAGTTGCATATGATTAACTCTGTATATTTTATATTGCTGATTAATTAATTTTTCATCGTTACAACATTCACTGTAAATAGGGTGAAATCATAAAGTTTATCAGTATATGTTAAATACCTAAGAAATCTGAATTGAAACAAGTATGACTATTTTTGATACATATAATGTGTGACCTATTTCTCATGAGAAAGAACCAACATAATGTCGGATACACAAAGTAGTTAATGTATGATTTTCATAGGAACATACCATGTCTTTTATAAAGCATTATAGATATTCAAGGAAATTTACCTTGAAAATATCGGATTAAATATCAAAGTAAAAGTAATGAAGAAACGATGAAAGATGACTCAGGTATTTCATTTGATAAAGCTTCTCAATATTCTTTAATGTTGTTTTTGAATATTAGTGATTATCCCAATAACCACATTAATAAGACAATATACATTCGAAAAATATTCTTTAATTGTAGAGAAGAACATTAAACTAAAATATAAAACATTTACTCAAATAATGTTAAAATAATTCAAAAATGGTGCACCTGAATCCTGTGTAATAATACGCTTTTACATATTTTGAAATAATTTTTCATTTCCCTGAATAGTATTACAAAATTATTGTTACATAATGTTGGTCAAATATACTTAAAAGATACAAAACATGATTATGCTTACTATTCTTTGCCACTTAAGTTATTAATCTACTGTTTCTCTTAATAAAATATTGCAAAAATTTTAAAACCAGCCGTTATTTTAACAATGCAACACTTAATGCCCTTATTTATCTTATTATTCCGATAGAAGGAGTTGAGTCGAAGCTTCAACTTTTCTTTTAAGGCATGCCAAGGATATTTTGTTAGAAGTTTTGAGATAATTTTTAGAATACCATTGATGACATGCTTTCATTGTTACCGCTAACGTAAAAAATAATGAACCTAAAACACTTAGCAAAATTACATCTTCACCAGTTATCGTAATTAGGAAAATGAAAGAAAAAACAATTTCCAGAAAATACACAAAGCCATGCAATTAGCCTTTTCGACACTAAGGGCGTTAACATAAAAATACTGGGTGCTGAACCTGAGTTTTGCAATGACTAATATCATTCAAGGTACAATTCCACATATAGTCTGGTTAACTAAAATGTAACTGTATAATATTAGAGTCTGGATAAGAATGTAATTGAAAGTGATTACAGCGTAGTTCAAACATGTCATCCGACGCACCATAATATAACTCAACGACATATAAAAGGCACAACGAACAGCTAAGAAGTATCTACAATTCAAGATTGCGACCCGAGTTTCTGTTCCATCTTTTAAATATAAATGGAGGACGAGTAATCAGGATGATTCCGACAATGGATAACGTGATGGACATGACATCAACCAAATGTACTTTTCCTCGTAGTATTAAAAAAACCTAGAATTGATGTGAAAATTAATTCTGACTTCGTAAGAACTCTACCATCGAGTGATAATAAAAAGTCCAATTATTTGAACAGAAATAAGATAGATAGAGCTCCGATAATTACTCTGGTGAAAATTATGAAACATTGGCCTAGATTTATCAGAAGAAAAGCATGGGCGTCATGTTGAATAACTGGTACACAAAAGTAGCCATGTGTATTGCACGGTGAATCAAATAAGTAAATGACATGGATTCATTCTTGTAACACATTAGTCCCTAAATTACGAGCTTGTTAACATGCCTTTTATAACTGGTAAATTCAATGTATTTAATTATATTCAGTAATTTTAACTTCTAATATTTAATATTATAATCTTGCGAATAAAAAATTTTGCAAGATAATTTGCACAAGAGTAGTCATATTTAAATAACAGAATACGTATGTCCAATATGTCCAAAAACCACTGTGAATTCACGAGAAATACATATTTTATTGTCCACTAAGTAACAATTATAATGCAGACGGAAGGTATTTAAAGCTTTGTTTCAGTCTTTGAATTGTGAATACTTCAGCTAAAAAGAAGGTACTTCTTTCATAGCACTCAATGTATTCAACACGCAAATGATAAATACAGATGTATAAGTCGGAAAATATACGAACATTTTAAAAATAAAATCTCATGTGATAACTTTAAAAACTTATACTGAACTAGTTTCAACAGTTTCTTTTCCGGGTATATACTTATGGTTGTAGAAATTTTAGAACAATAAATTATAAGGAAATAATAATAAAGAAGTCCCAAAAAACCCTGACGTGTAATACCTAATATCTAACTACATCGATCTACAATTTCACATCTGTAGATAACCTAAGACGGTCGAAACGTTGTTCTGAACTTTACCTATATAATCTTAAAATTTGTTTGACTGCTGTCGCCAAAGGTTAAGTTATTACCAAAAAACACACTTCACTACCGTATTTGGTAATCTGTTATAAAGTGTAAATGTTGTGCTCTTGTTGTGGGTACTAGTTATTAACCCAAACACTCTTATAATATGTACGAATTGTAGAGCCCAGCATGGCCAGTCATGGCCATGTGATGGTCAATCTCACTATTTGTTGGGAAAATAGTAGCACAGGAGTTGGTGATGACCAACTGTCTTCCCTGCAGTTTTGAACTGCTCAATTTTACACATCTCAATAAAGAACGGATTGCTCAGAGAGCCCTTGAATAGATTTGCGCGAAATTCAAACCAAACCAAACAAATTTGTAATGTACAGCACATAACGTAATTTGTGTTTCATGTTTTTTGTATGCAAACTACAATATTTATTATTGTGTAAAATCGCTGTAAAATATTTTAAAGCTCTTTCATCCATTTATGACTGTCACTTCAGCTTATACTTTGTACGTTCTAACATAACTGTGACATCAAATGCGAAGTGTTCACTTTATATCAAGTTTAAATTCCTTAAAGATCAAGTGAATAAAATGATGAGTTCACTTGTCTCACGTAATCTATATGCAGATATTTAACTATTTATTTAATATAATATTACATTATATACCACTGAAAAAAAGACTTTCATCGTAACAATATATGTCGCACCAAAGTTAAGTCGGATGAAAAATGCAGATTAAAGAAACAATAATTAAAGAATTATTATTAAACGATATAAGTTTAACAAATGAAATGCCAATGGCTCGCAGAAGTAGAAAATGTATCAATAAATTGGTAATTTCAACTGAAAACTGCCGAAAATGAACTTTTCATTTGGACAGGATCCAATGTAAAATTCAAACTATATGTAAGATTCCAAACACAATTTAGTACATGTGACTTTATTATTAACTCTAAAATTATTGACTTTTAATCGCCTTTTCTATGACTTTAAGTTTCATTGTTACAAGACCCTTCGATGTATATGAGCCATAAAACAATGAAAAGTAAAGTATTATTTCCAGTACTATTGACCTTAATAAAAACTGTTGTGGTTCATTAAGTATATTACAGAAATGAGTAACATTATGCGATGATTGGTTGGTTCATTACAATGTTTCAAGTAAAAGGCAAAAAAAATGCTTAATGTTATGAAAAATGTTGAACTCAACTCCAATCTACTATATACAAACAAATCTTTAATTTGAGAAAAAGAAATAAATCAGAGCATATCGATTGATATGAGAGTTCGTTCGGAAGACAATTCAGTAAGTGAAGTTTTTCATAGAAAATGTCAAAAATGTTTAGTAAAAAAATATTCAATCTGCATCTTAACGAATTAACAAAGATGGTAATATATATCTCGATCCAGAAGATAAATATTACAAATAACAAGTTTCATTTTCTGTATATTCTCTACCCAAAAGGAAAAATTTTCTTGGTTAAATCTGGACACAGTATTCTTACATAATGATTGAAATAGTGATGAACATAGAGATTCATCACAGGTGTAACACTTAGTGTTAAACAAACTTTACTAGATATCTTTCTAGATTTGGTAGAAATTAAGAATCGTGTTTGAGGAACAGATGTGATCGGAAATATTTACTTTTGTTTACTCTAAGAGCGGCCCAGCATGGCCAAGTGGGTTAAGGCGTTCGACTCGTAATCTGAGGGTCGCGTGTTCGAGCATCAAACATGCTTGCCTTTTCAGCTGTGGTAAAAGAGTAGTTCAAGAGTTGGCGGTGGGTGGTGATGTCTAACTGCTTTCCCTTATTCTTACTCTGCTAAATTGGGGACGGCTATCGCAAATATCTTCCGTGTAGCTTTGCACGAAAGTCCAAACAAAACAAATAGTTTAAACTAGTTTGGCTTTTTTCTGTCGGTGTTCTTAACAAACTGTTAAGGACATCTTCTTTGTTGACTGTGTTTGAAGATCATGTTAATTTTACATATCTTTATTTAGTTACATTTTGTTTCATTTACTGAAAATAATGAATCATTTATTTTGAAAAATGTTGAAATTCTAAGAAATGATACAAACCTGAAACATTATGCATCTCACACCATATTTCAACCAACTTAGATGTAAAAAAAATATGTATATAAACATCACACTCGACAGATGCAGGTTCATGAAATATAATAGTAGCTCCAGTTTATCGTAGTGTACGTAACTGTCGTCTTTTGGCTGCTCATAGTACGATTGAAAACTTACGACTACAAAAATTTCAGTGGTTAAGTAGAAAAAGGAATTTCCTTTTTTTGACTGGCAATAATACGATACCCCGATCATAGTACGTCCATTATTTCGTGAAAATTGAAATATGATATGAGAAAATGATATGATGATATGAGAAAAATATATGTTTATTACTTTAAGTTATTGTTGATTTTTAACAATGACAATTTTACTTGAAAATCTTTGTGTGTACACAATAACCTTACTCAACACTAATCCATACAGGCTATATTCGTCTATTTATAATTAGTGATTTAAACTGTGCAGATTGTATATCTACTTTGTGTATTTAATTGCATATTTGGTAATTCTAAGATTATTTGCTTTTCTCTTTTTGCGTATATGAAAGTGTGAAAAATAAACCTATGTAAATTTTATGATTTATTGTCATTTCGGGACATTTCCATTTTGCTTTATTTCTTTGAATAAATTATTTGTTTTATCATAGACACAAAATAATTGCTTTGATTATTGGTTTCTCAGATACAAGGGGTTTCAATTTATTTTGTAAAGGGTTTACTTTTTGCCTTTATATGTACATCTATACTCACTTTAAAATTATAGTGTAATATTTTTGAATTTAGTATATTATATCTTTTTTTCAAAGCTCTGAAAGAATTAGAAATATTAATATTTTAATAATGTAGTTAATTCATTGCTAACGGGTTTTATTTTTAATGTGATAATTATATGTAACCTCTTAGAATGTCAATTTCTAGGAGAGACAGGTTATTTTTGTTTAAAGTGTCTACTTGTGTTATTAATCAAATTGTAAATTTATTCATTTCATACGCTAAAAATATATTTATGATATGTTCATCATTAAAGGGTTTATTTTTAAATTACGTAGTAAATTTAATACATGTTCAAGGGCTTCTCTGTCACTTCTTCATAAAGTAATGTTTTAGTATTACTTTTACTTACTTAATTACTTTTCAAAATCATTTATTCGTATAGAAATTTTAAAATTCTTTATTTAGTCTGTTGAGACATAAAGAAGTGCTCCAAAAATGTTCAAATAGTTTTATTATTGTTAATTTTGTATCTCTGTTGTTCCCGTAGCAAGTAACATTTAGTTTGTTCATTGATAATTTGGTATAATTTCGTACATTGGGAAGAAATACATCATTGCCAGCAATGTCCTTCAGTGCATAATTGTATTATACCCATAAGCTATTCCTTTTGTTTGATATATGATGATCACCAGACCCGTGATAAAGTGTACTTCTTCATGGCAAAACTGGTATTTACTGTTACGTAAGAAGGAACAAGTTTAATCCGAATACAAAAAACTATTGCTTTGCTATTGAAGTGGATATTTAAATGGAAGTACATCTGCAGAAAAGAAAGCTGTACACTATAACAACTACTATTATTGTGCATTAATTTCAATCAAGTGTTCATTCTATTCATTCTTTTACATCAAGTATCAGTCGATCAGTTAGATATATATTTACTCTCAGATTATCCTATACCAAGCTTAAGTTATAAATCAGATCTGTTTCATATCCAAAAATATATCGAATGATAAGCTAATGTTATAAACACACACAATTTTACTGCAGAATTTCAGTTTGCTTTTATGAATAGAATTTCAGTCGTTGCTGACGTCTAAATTTCCAAATCTTTTTTTTTTGAAAATGTTGCATATGATATGTTCTGTATGTTTCATGATTCTGATTAATTTACATTTTTCATTGTCACAACATTCACTGTAAGTTTGGTGAAATCATAAAGTTTCTCAGTATATGCTAAATATCTAAGGAATCTAACGAGTTGACCAAAGTAGTCTTGGACACACAAGCAATTTAATTTATAATTTACATAGGAACATACACTGTCTTTGATAAAACTATATAGATCTTCAAGGAAATTTTCTTTGCAAATATCATTTTCTATATCGAAGTGAAAAGTAATGACTCAACGGTAAATTTGAGGGTTTACAACGCTAAAAATTGGTATTTAGTTTTTGAGGTGTGTTAAAAAGAGATAAATTATTGTGTAGCCACTGTTTTTTTAAATAGCTTTCCTGTATAAGTAAATACAATTTAAAGTACATCACTTATTATTTACTCAACTATGGTGGTTTGATGAGTCTCATTATTATCCTATAATGCTGTTTTTCAATAATACTGGTCATTTTAGAGCGTTAATAAGACAATATACATTCGAAAACGATGCCATTTAAAGGTTTAGAAAAATATTAAATTAAAATATAAAACATATACTGAAATTGTGTTCAAATACTTCAATAATGAATCATCTGAATCTTCTGTAATAATGAACATTTATTTACTTTTAAATAATTCTTGGACTTTTATGACAAATTTCAAAATTTATTGTTATATAATGTTGAACAAACACACCTAAATGACATAAAAATTATGTTTATTATTCCTTGCAAATTAATTTACTAAACTATGGTGTTTACTCTTCATTTCTTACAAATCTTAGCTAATCACATAAAGCAAAACTGATCAAAAGTAAACGTCATTTTGACATAGAAGTGTTTAATACCCTTATTTATTTTATGATTTTTATAGAGGATGCTGAGTCGAAGCTACTATTCTACTTCTAAGACACCCTAAGAATATTTTGTTTAAAGCTTTGAAAAAATTTTCAGGACTTTCAGAATACCATTGAAGACATGCTTTTATTATTACCGCTAACGTAATAAACAATGCACCTAACACACTCAACAAAGTTATATCTTCACCAGTTATCGTAACTTGAAAAATAAAAGAAAATACAATTTCCAGAGAATACACTAAGACAACGCAATTAGCCTTTTCGACACTTAATGCGCTAATATAAAAATACTGGGAGCTAAAACTAAGTATTGCAATCGCTAATATAATCCAAGGTACAGTTCCACATTCTGGAAATATACTCTCGTTAACTATAAACTGGTAACTGCACAATATTAGATTCTGGATAAGAGAGTAATTGAAAATGATTACAGCATAGCGCAAACATGTCATTCGACGCACTATTATATGACTCAATGACACACAAAACCCATAACCAACAGCTAAGAAGGATCCACGAATTCGAGATTGCGCATCCACGTTGCTGTCCCATCCTTCAAATATAAATGAAGGACGAGTAATCAGGATGATCCGGACAATGGATAACGTTATGGTAATGACATCAATCAAATGCAATTTTTCACGCAGTATTAAAAAACCTAGAATTGCAGTAAAAATCAAATCTGTTTTTGTAAGCACTGTAGCATCGATTAATGGTAGAAAATCCGAAGATTTGTACAGAAATAAGATAGACAGAGTTCCGATAATTCCTCTGGTGAAAATGATCAAACATTGGCCAAACTTTCTCGGAAAAAAATAATGATCGCCATGTATAATAACTGGTATACAAAAATAGCAATGTATATTCCACGATCAATCAATAATGCTTCCTTGGAGATATCTGGAACCAGTTTAACTATTACACATTGACCACAGTGGGTTAAACAACTGAGTGAAGCTAGAATAATTCCAATACCAGGAAACTGTATTTTCTGAAACAGAGAAACAAATGGGTTTGACATTTCAAATGAATTGTTTCAACTTATTACTTCATGTAATACTGTTTTCAATATTCTTCTTTATCTGCACTTTCTTAAGTTCAATTCACCTTGTCCAGACAATCTAGAATATGAAGGAGAAAATACAGCTGTTAGTTTTTTAAGGAAAAAGAAATTATGATAATGATTAATGAATCCTGAAAAGTTTCATTTTTCAATAAAAACAAAGTTCACAATTTACATTCACATGAACTATGTCTATTTACCATCAGTATTATTTTTGCAAATGATTTACTCTTTAATAAAGAGAACAGGAAACAAGAGAGTGACATGGAATCATAATTTTAACACACTAGTCCCTAAATTAACAACTTATTAACATGCCCTCTATAACTGGTAAAGTGAACGCATGTATATTTAGTAATTGTAACTCACTTGTAATACCTGACATAACAATCTTCCAAAGAGAAATTATTCAAGAACATTTGTACGAGAGAAGTTATATTTGAATAACTGAATACTTACCTTTTATATGAACTATTGTAAATTGAAGAGAAATACGCTTTTTTATTATTCACTGAGTAAGAATTATAATTAGTCGTACTCCTGAAGAAAAGAAGGAACTTCTACCCGAAGCACTCGGTTTATTCAGTACGGAAATGAAATTGACAACAGTATAAATAGGTAGAATATATGAACATATTAAAGCTAAAAACTCGATTTCTAACTTTCATTAGTTATACTGAATTGAGTTTAATAGTTTATTTTGAATGTATACATATATGGTTGAAGATATTTTAGAATTAAAATATACTAGTAAGCAAATAATAATGAAGAGATCCTATAAATTAAGGTAAATCTAAAGCTTGAAATTCTGATATTTACTGACATGTAATATACCGGTAAAACCTAAAAATAATACATAATATCTGACCTCATGATTGTCTGGATTACATTAATCCATAGATATTTTAGTTATTTATTATTTTTGTTGCATACAAGGTAAATTTTCAGAACGATACCGAGGGAAGTAAACCATTAAGTTATGAAACGAAAAAAAAACACTGAATTAGTATAAATCTCTGATGTTACTATATTCCTATAGTCCTAATTGCACATTCAAAGTTGCTTACCCAAATTACTAAAAAAATAAAATATGAAGTTTCCTCTTTAAATAAACTCTGCAGTCCTTCAAATAATAAAAGCTACGTGTAGAAAATGATACTTTCGCTTGCTTTCGGGTAAACCTTACGCAAATATTGTGACAGGTTATTTCAATTCAGAAGGTAAAACGATTGACGTTTGAGAGTAAAATATGGATATACGTATATCTGACGTTTAGAGTATAAATTGTGCAATTCCATTCTTATATGTAACTGCCATCTATTATTTGAATTTGAAAGAAATAAAACCAGGCTATATGGTTATAAGCACATCTGAAGTAATATCATTAGATAATATTCACCAGTTTTTTTAAACTGTTTATGAATATTTAGCAAAGTCATTCTCTAAGTGGATGAAATAAATATATGAAGATTTCAAACTTTATATAAAAATAAATAAGATGTCAAACTTGACCGAAAATTTCTTATAAAATTTCTAGCACCATGCAATTAAGCTATCTTCTTAACTACAGGACCATCACACTTTTATTGAAAATTTTCCATCTATTTATGTGTGGAATTGTTTGTAGGTCTATGAATTTTATCGTTACTAGGTTTCTAATAACATACGAAATGGATGAAAATATGATGAAAACTGCAAGTAATCCCTGTCATTATTGCTGAGATTTCATTCATATTTTATGTGTGTGAACACATATATGTATTCGTGTGGGCATTATTTTAACCAAAACATTTCATTTTTTTTTAATATCAACTGGCCTTGACCACATTGAAGCACCATAAGTGTTATTGTTTTGACAAAGGATATGGTGCTGATATTTTCACAGACATTGAGGTTTCAAGTCGCTGAATGGCAAACCTTAGGTCATAATATTTAACATGTTTGTTTTATGGTAGAGTGATTAATAATATCCGATCGTGTACTATAGAATACATATCTTTACATATAGTGTATTCAATTTTGTTTTTTTAACTAACTTACCATTTGAAGTATCTGATGTATGTTTCCAAATTACCTGAAAAGAACCCTTTTCTCGGCGTTTTGACTCTGTGATCGATTAAACGTTCTGAATAATAAAAGCATGCGAACACTCAAGGCAAGTAATCATTAACCTTATATTCCATTTCTGTCACAGGTCTATTGAGTCACTTGTATTTCACCAAAGAAGTAGCAGAATTTTCAAGACAATTTAGCTACGTCTAGTAATAATATTACAATAAAAAGGCTGATGATACGTAATTGATAGTTAGGTTTAATGCAGCTGTAACAGGTGTTATCATGGTTAGACGCTCGTCGTGAAGGTAAACAGTCTTAACCACTTGTCTGTAGATGTTTGTAAGAAACACTTCATAAATTCTTCTTT
This sequence comes from Tachypleus tridentatus, assembly GCF_004210375.1. NCBI lineage: Eukaryota > Metazoa > Arthropoda > Merostomata > Xiphosura > Limulidae > Tachypleus > Tachypleus tridentatus. The sequence continues at coordinate 33,687,892 of NC_134828.1, read as the reverse complement.
GATAATAGTTTTTGAAGAACTCGTGTAATTCATGTATTTCGTTTGAAGGATATTTTTTGATATTTTAGTTACTGAAAATAATGAACTCTGTATTTTCGATAATACTGATATATTAGAAAATAAATAAAACTTGTAAAATACTCTATATATCACATGCATTTGAAATAATACAGATGGCAGATAAATGTATATAAATATTTCTACTAATGCCTGTACTCTACACATAAATACTAGTAACAGCTTATCTTAGTGCTTGATTGTGTTATCTTATTTTTGCTTTTGGCGACTCGCACTACTTTTCGGAAAAAAGTATCTGAAGGAAAAGTAGTTCCTTGGAAATTTTATGCTTTACGAACTAATGAAGGTTTTTGTGTAGGCATTAAGTATGAAAGTAAATGTCATTTGCTTACTCTGTAAGATGGAATAGTTTTAGAAGAATCCAAGGTAATTTCCGATGAATGGGAAGTTACTGAATCATATATTTAGTAGATATTACGAATAATTTTTTTACATGTGGGAAAAAATAAAGAATAAAATGTGTGTTAAGAACATATACTCAGATGAAATCTATCACTTTATCTGCAGTGACAAAAAGTAAAAATTAATGGTGAACATAAGTGAGCATCAATGTTGCAGAAAAGTAAACATTACCTAATACCTTCAAATGTTGATTTTAGATAGTACTCGTGAATTGAATGAGACCATTAATGAGGGATAAATTCATTTTAAGAGCTGGAGGCAATGTTCTTTTATGGCAAAGAAAAACATCAACTAGAATCAGACAACTTTACGCTCAAATAATTCAATTATGATGCACATGAATCCTGTGTAATAATAAACTTTTATTTGTTTGAAAATAATTATTGGCGTCTATGAATGATCTCAAATATTTATTATTATATAATATTAATCAGAAACTCTTAAATGACAAAAATATAATTATCAATTTATTTGTAAAGTAATCAATTAAACTAAAGTCATTATACTTTCTTTTTCAACATTTTATTTAATCAGATAAATAAAGTTAATTAAAAGTAGGCATCGTTCGATTAGTGATTTTTAATGACTTTATATATATATAATTATTCGTATAGAGAACGTTTACTCGATGCTGCTATTCAACTTCTAAAGAATCCTAAGTCTACTTTGTTCCATGTTTGGAAAAACTTTTAGTACTTTTAGAATATCCTTGAAAACACGCTTTCCTTGTTTCTGCCAACGTAATGAACAATGAAACTAACATATTCAAGAATGTTACATCTTCACCTGTTATCGTGACTAGAGAGATGAAAGAAAAATCAATTTTCTGGGAAGTCAAGAAATCTATGCAACTAGCTTTTTTAACAAACAAGGCGTTAACGTAAAAATACTGGGTACCGAAACAAGGTATTCCAATCCTTAATATAATCCAATTCACAGTTCTCTATTGTCAAAATGTGTTCACATTAATTATTTTCCTACACACTGCAATAAAATTCGCTATCTTCCAAATCCCAGAAAAATCAGATATCTATTTACATTCTCCAATTTAATTATGTACGGAATTGCTTGTTAATAAAACCCGTTGTTTATTATAGTATTTGTTATAATATATGAATCATAAAAGAAATAAGCAAAACTATAATCAACATTACAATGAATACCTTTCTTTACTTCTGAGATCCCGTATGTATTTTTAGTTGTGTAAACATAAATATGTATTTGTCAGGACATTATTCTAACAAAATGTTCTTTTTCTAAAAAATCACATGGTCAGAAATTTAAAGAAAAGTTGGCAGCCAGAAATACATGTTAGAATAACACAAAGTAGGCATAAAACTTTCATGATTTGATGTGACTGATTGTTAGATGACTTTATCGTAAAATATGGTCGTTTTGGGTGACCCTTGTACTGTATCAGCAAAATTGAATATTTGGTCACCTTACTATTAATTTTAGTAACCTCGAATGATAAAACAAATGTTTAAATTAACATTAAAAATGACATTGTTTCATTAATTCTCCCTTTAGATACTAATATGTTAGAAAAACAAATTGTTAGATTGAAGTTTGATTTTATTACAAAAATATTTGCTATAGATTTATATTTTAATTTTGAAAGCTTTATTCTATAGAGATTTAAACGTAAGTTAAGAGTACAAATTAACCCAAAATACTTCATTATATATGCAATTATTTTATGTTTAAAAATAAACCATAAAAAAGCAAAAGTGAGCGACTAAGAACAGTTTTATGCTCATAGCTGTAATCAGTGTAAGCAAACAAACAAGTTTGTTTTCCCAAGTAAGTTTAATTCCCGCACGGGTATTTTGTAGTTTCACTTTATAAAGTAAGATTAGTGCAGAATAATTACAGAGTAAACCTAAATTTAATTAAAGTTTAGTGTTGAGTTTGAGCTTAGAAAATAAGGGACTGTACATATTATGTAAAATGCTGTACATATTATCATCGATGACCAGAAAACCCACTTGTAGCGAAAATATATATGTAAAACGTCTGGTTTGGGTTGAGAAAAATTTTATGTAAAGGAGCGAACAACGTTTCGACCTTCTTCACTTAAAATATCTATTCAATGTGATGACCCAGATTTACTTATGGAATCTAAGGATTCTCTAGTAATAGAAAACATTAGATCTATTCAGGTTGATCCACAATCCGATTAACCTTTCGTTCTCATACAAAGTAGTGAAGGCTGTAACCTATAGTTAACATCTACTCATCGCTTTGTTTATCTACAGTGTACGAAGCTGCATCGACATCCACATGATAAAAATATCAAATGCCCAATAAAGAAAAACAAAAGTAACTAAATGGTAAACAATAAATTTATTTTGTGGACCACTTGTTTACGTTAAATCGATATAGAATCAGATTACATCCCATCTAAAGAAATCTATATTGATTATAGAATGTAGAATATGTAAAAATCGTAAGGCTGCTTAACACTATAGTAAAGTGACAAATACTCCAACGCCATGATAATACTTATAACTTGATAAGTTGTTTTGTAAACATTTTGCTTCTTTTTTTCAGTTAGAAACACAAGTAACTTAATATGTTACGTCAGTGTGTCATCGACCAGCGTGAACTGTTCACTAGCCCCAATAGCTTTATTAAATATAAGTATGATAGTTTATTAGAAACTATTAAACACATTATTATTTTTAAAACTAATTTCAAACTCCAATTAAGACTTCAGACTTTCTCAGAGTTATAGAAAGTCGAATACCTACTCTAAGATGATCTTATATTATGATCAAGAAGAAATTGCCCGCTGTGACGAGATTATTGAATTTAACCCTGAGAGCCCTTATAACACGCATGATATAACATGCAACAATAACAAAGAGAATAGTCCTCTCTCAAACTATTTGATTGTGTATTTGAAACATCTTTAAACAACACTTGTGAATTTATGTGTGTATGTGCAAACAAATAATATACATTTTAATTACTTTTTGAGCGTATTGTTGTTAATATAATAAAATGTATTTGTGTCAAAAAAGAATATTTATGTGTCAATGTTTTTCCCAAATACAATGCTTTTTCTACATATTAACATTTAAGTAACATAATTTCCTGCAGTTTGAAATAGTAACACATAACATATGTAACGTAATAAATCGAAAACTCGTCCGAAAGAAAATATAGAGTAACAGATACCATGAAAAGGATATCTAATAAAACGTTTGCAAGATTCGACAAAATGACAGTGAGTATATCACAAGTACAACACTGAAGATTTGTGAGAGAATCAGCTACGTAATGTTTAAAGTATTGTAGACTCAAACAATGACAGTGAAAAATAAATCTTAAGACAGTATCTAAAAACAACATTACATTTCAGTCTGAAAAGATCTCACATCATCTGGAACACAATGGAAATATTTTGAAGTTACAGAAATATTAATTACGTAAAACATTATAAAAGTTTTTTACTTCTTTTTACATTTTTTATTTATTTTTAAGAATGGTGTAATTCTTCAATATTCTTTAATAAAAATCTACCTGCTTTCCAATGACAACAACATCTCGTTTAAGATATTAGTGATTTAAAATATTACTTTCAGATTGTAATTGTCCTAGCATGATCAGGTGGTTAAGGCACTCGACTCCAAGTCGGAAAGTTCCGGTTTCGAATCCCGGTCTCACTAAACACACTCACCCTTTCAGCCGTGAAGGTATTATAATGTGAGGTCAATTCCACTCATCGTTAGTAAAATGAGTAGCCCAACAGTTGATTCTTATACTCGAGAATTTTCTACAATTTTAGAAAACAGGAAGGACTTGCGCAATACACATTTAACAAAATAATATTACGTACACATCTGAATATATATTAAAAAACAGAAATATTAAAATAATATTAAATCCGTTACAAAATAATAAAGCTTTAAGGGTTACTGGGGAAAGGTGAGATTTCATTGCTACATATGTCATCTATGTCAGTTCTCCTGATAATGACACTGATAAACAGACATTAATGGTGGATAGAATTTCTCTCATGTTTCCAACATATTGTCTACCACTATTCGGCACTCGGTAATTAGAAAATATCTAGTTTGGTTGATTGTTTTGTCGCTGTTACACTTAGTTACAAAAACACTGTGGTGGAAGACATAAAGGACTTACTGCACATTTTGCATTGGCGATTTGACCATTTCCAATGTATATTTCGACATATTCTCAGTTTGGCATGTTAACCATTAGTTTACTTCAACACTTTCGAGATAGAAGTTTCTATATTTTTAATTTCATTTTTAGTCTATGAAGGCTATCAGGTTGATTTTGGCGTCTCTATTTTTGAATTATCAATTATAACCAGTCAACATTTTTATCCCCGTGTCTTGGGCTATTTTGTTACCAGTGAAGTGGGAAATCTACAGTTCACACTATTCTTCGTGTTACTGTTCCATCACACGATTGACGTCATTTTTCGATGTCATGTTTCTCACGAGAAGAATAATACACATAAACTTCAAAGTCAGAATTAATAATATTTCTTATTCTTAATTTTTGTTTCATATAGTTGAAACAGAACACTTTCAGAGACCTTATGAATGCATATCTAGTTACATGTGAGAATAGAATATATTGAGATGTTTGATTTCTATAAATTTTTAATTTTAAATTAGTTTGTTTTGTAAAAACAGAATATTTATACAATTTTTGGCAGTTGCTACTGGCTACCGATTATGCTCAGATCAACTTTTCAACTGTTTTTTACTTATTTCTAAGTAATTTAAAATTTAAGAGAGGTAGTACTTTAGCAATAGAGGTACTTGACTTAAACTAACATCTTAAAATAAAGTGATAATTTAAGAGACAGAATACAACCACTAAACACATTATTAGATTTATTGAAGGTGGGGAATAAGACCGTTACAAGACAACAATTAAAAACACCATTAAATCTTGATATAATGGAGAAACTATGAAGCACAATAGAAATTTTAACCTTACTTTTTCCAGTTTTTAAGTTGGGATTTCTACCACATATAAGATAAACGTTAGCCCCTTGCTAGTACAGCAGTAAGTCTCCGGATTTAAAACGCTAAAATCAGAAGTCCTATTCCCCTCGGTGGGTTCACCAGATAGCCCGATGTGGCTTTGGTATCAGAAAACACACATAAGATAAACGTTAATAACACCATTAATCACTTCTGGATATGATTAGTTTATAAAAGAAAACTAGCTCTTCACAAAAAAGGTAAAATTAAATTTGATTAGTTTAAATTCAGTGATATGTTGTATTCACAAAGTACTGATATAAATATGTATATATATATATATGCTTTAATAGTAATTCTTCAAGATTACTTTGATTTTGTGTTTGAGATAACAGCTACTTATTGTGAAAACTATTGAAAGGCTACAAGATAAATAAAACAAAACATTATACATGTCACACATATTTCAAATAATACTGATGTCAGACAAACGTATACGAAATGTACTCTCGACAGAAGCATGTACGTGAAACACACTTAACAGTTGTAGCTTATTGTAGTGCACATCTCTATCGTCTTTTCTACCTTTCCTACCGCTGCCTCAGAGTAATGAGTTTTGTAAAATTTAACTCTAAGAAACATTCGTAGTCAAAGAAAAGATAGGAAACCTAATGTTTTTTAATCAAACTTTTCATCTTGTGTGTGAACATTAAATTTGATGGTGTATGCTATGTGAAATATTCTTGTACAATATAACCTGAGAACCTCACAGTACTTAGCCTTTGTTGGTTTGATTGTGTACTGATATATATATTATATTTAGCCTTCATTCGTTTGAATGTGTATTGATATATTCCGTGGTTACAGTACTAATTCTGAATGAAAGAATATTATCATTTGAGTGTCAGTTTAGCTAAATCCTGACTAAATTTGGCTAAATTTTCCTGATGGTTCTTTATTTGTCATGAAAATGTATTGAACTTAATAGCTTATTGGTGATAGCATATTATGGCGCTGTAGCTGTTTAGATATAACATGTAGAGATAACTTGTTTAGGATACCATATTAATGGTGTACAAGACAGAGGCAGTCTGTCTAAAGCTTCTAGTATGTGTTACTATGTATAATATTGAAATATCTGCATAAAGCAAAACACGGGAATGAAAATATTTTGTGGTGTTGCATGTTGTATAAAATGGATGGATCATGTTTATGGTGTGATAAAAAGATAAACATAATAAATAAATAAAAACAAAAAATAAATACATACATATATATATATCTACAGTTTACTCACAAATATTCAATAAACAGTTCTTGGTAGTAGGAGTCCAAGGCCTCATTAAACATAATCATGACACCCAAACCTTGATCCGTAGCGTCTCAGCAGAAGTTGTTGTAGTACCTCCAATTTCTTTATTTCATGAAGTTGTCTTGTTCAAGTGGTCCTGTGGTACGTGGACGTTTTCGCAAATAAATCGATATTTCGCACCTGCTACAGCGTATTTTTATAAGTACCTTATATAATTTAAAACTTACGATTTAAACGCCGATACAAAATGAAATACCCAAAACCAACAGACCTAAGTTTTATGATAAAAATCCTATAATAAAGTTTAAGCCCGAAAACTAATTTCAAGAAACGTTATTAGTTAAGACTAATGGTAATACGCTTAGAAGAAAGAAAGAAAATATACGTTTTACCCCAAAGAGTAACAACAATACTGAAAAAATAAAACTCATGAAAACTTAATAAATTCGTCAAACTACGCATGTGCATAAGATTAAACCTAAAACAATCTACAAAGGTGGAATCCAAGTTTGTCTTCGTGAATTTTCGAAAGATTATATAGGTACTTAAGGCAACAATATCAGGTCATAGTTTTGTTATATTATATAGGAACTTAAGGCAACAATATCAGGTCATAGTTTTGTTGCTAATTTTTCCAATAAAACATTTACATTGAAATAAGTGAATTCATCATTTTATCCCCTCAACCACTAATGGCTGTGCTATTTATATAAAGTGACCACTTCATATTTGATTTTACTGTCACGTTAGGAAACAAACAAAGGATTAAAATATTATTCAACAATGCCTCACAATAAAACTACTGTATTCTATATTAAACAACATAAAAAACAATTTAAATTATTTGTTATGCACTACAAGCTCGTGAGTCATACAAACAATATTTAGGATAATAATCAGTACACATTTTATACAAATGCAAAGAAAGTTTTAATAGCGCGACGTTGAGAAATTACCAAAGATTACTACATAGAGTAATAAAGAGTGACTTTTGTTGAGCTCGGCATTTTTATGAAAATGAAACTAGGTTATTTGAGGGCCATGTTTAAACACAGATTGCTGTGATATAAGCAGTAAAATCTTTAGCTGATAAAAAAACAAACGGTATCCTGTGAAACAAATAGCATATAACCTGATCTTTATTGAAAAAAGACATGAAACGTACTTCTAGGGTGAATATGTGTAAATTTAAAAACGAAAATTTATTAGCGTTAAGGTAATCTAACTATTAAATAAATAATGCTAATTAAAACTGGTTTTACTGAATTTTTACATACAAGTCAAATATGTATGAAGATTGCAGGCAACTATCAATAAGTTTACGTCCTTATGGTAAAATTGTGGCGATTAGATATCAAGTTTCTTATTGTTTTTGTCCTATACGATCGTTTAAGTCTACTTATAAATTGGCAAGTTTATTATCATTAACAAGAGGCTAATTATTATCTTCCTTTTATTCCATGTATTGGCTTATAAATTGGTGTTATCTTAGCGAACCTACATTGGTTCTTAAACCGGTACAGCTTCATTAAAAACGTAAATAACTTCACTTCAATCAGCAAGACAGAGCATTTCGAATTTCAGCCATTACTGACACAGGAAATAGTTCTACGCAGGACATCTCCGTAAAAGACAACAGTTAACAGAATCAAAGTAGGATTAAGATTAGTCTGTCGTTAGTATTTAATTAAAAACGACAATTATAAGTGTTAAATATTTTCTGCTGATTTTGCCAATATATTGATATATTGTCCTCTTATGACGAGTTATTTCTAACTTCATGAGTTCTATAATGATGTGGATTCCTTTCATTTATTTCAAATTAGAATAGTAGATGTCACTACTATACAAATATGTAATTCCACAGCTTATATTCTTAAAGTCAGATGTATATCCATATTTTACTCTCAAACAACAATCCTTTCCATTTCTCCAATGAAACAACTCGTCGCTTGGCCATGCCGGTTCCCCACTCCAAGTACCAAACACAAATGTTCAGTGCTATAAATCCTCAGATGCCAGTTCTCCAACATTGAGTCATTGGATATCATCCAGTACATCCTATTATTCATGTTTCCAGAAAGTAGGCTGTGGTTGGCCCCGCATGGCCAAGCGCGTTGAGGCGTGCGACTCGTAATCTGAGGGTCGCGGGTTCGCATCCTCGTCGCGCCAAACATGCTCGCCCTTTCAGCCGTGGGGGCGTTATAATGTGACGGTCACTCCCACTTTTCGTTGGTAAAAGAGTAACCCAAGAGTTGGCGGTGGGTGGTGATGACCTGCTGCCTTCCCTCTTGTGTTACACTGCTAAATTAGGGACGGCTAGCACAGATAGCCCTCGAGTAGTTTTGTGCGAAATTCCAAAAAACAAACAAACAGGGTTGTGGTTTGATTTATATTAGTGTTTGGAATATTGAGTTCTGACCCAAGGAATTTTAATCTCAACATATTTTACGTTGAAAGAGCTAACTGTGTGGCTTTAGGGTGTTCCGTGGAAATTGTTTATTCTTTCGCATATCATGATAACTGGTGAAGCTGTAACTCTTTTCAGTGTGATTGGTACATTGTTCATTACGGCTGCAGTAACAATGAAAGCATAGCTTCAATGATATTCTAAAAGTCTTAAAGGTTGTGAAAAGCTTGGAACAAACTAAACATAAAATACTATTGAAGCAGAACAGCAGCTTCGACTGACCTTTCTTACACATAATAAGGAAGGAAATATTTCAATGTTTGTTTGTTTTCTGAAACATTTGTTTATGTCTAAAGACATAAAATGGAAAATTTTAAAAATAACTAAAATATCATGAAAAATACATGATATTCTTATGTTTAGATTTATTAATCTACGACACAAATACAGAATGTTATAAACTATAATTAACCAATCTCTGAAACTTTCAGATAATATTGTACTCAATGTATTCAATCTTATAGAAAAGCAATTGACATTCATTTTTATATTTAGTACTTCAATAATATATATACTAATATATTTTAAGTTCATTTTTTGTCAACGTACTACGAGTCATCAAACATAAGAAGATGTGAGAGACAAGTACTAAGATAAGCTGCTAATACTATGTATGTGTAAAGTACATGTAAGAGTCGTAAATAATGTATATATACATTTATATAACATCTGTATTATTTCAAATTCATGTGATACACTTAGTATTTCATGAGCGTTGTATTCATACTGTAATATTTCCATAGTCTCCAAAATAAATAGTTTATTATTTTTGGTAAGCAAAACATTAAACATATATAAACTTGAGTAGAAATATATGAGGTATACGGAATCTTCAAAACCTGTCATGAAAGAAGATTTCATAAACTGTTTGTTTAAAACACCTAACATGCTGCAGTGAAAACTGTTTGCCTTCATAACGAGACTATAACCATGATAACACCTGTTACACTTGCATTGGACCTAACTAACTTATTCTCAATTTCTATACTGTAATAATATGGACAGACATAATCAAGAGTAATCTTTTCATTTGTATTTCATCCAGCGTTATTATTTTACTAACTAATCACATCCAGAAACAAATTGATGGTGTTTCTAATATTTATTTTCTCTGTAGTTAACACCACAAATTTATATTCTGTTTCGCAGTTTATCTATATTAGAAAGAGTTTATAGTGTTTTTAATTATGAGTATAAAAACTGTATATCTCATTTTAATTTAAACCGAAGACAAGTTTAATGTCTGTAGTCTATTTGTTAAATCTTCACTTTATTTCTCGGAACTAATTTAAGAGGTATACTTCTACAGTTAAAGTACGATCCCTCGTAGACTGTAAATGAGTGAACAACGAGTAAAGCACACCTGTGGCAGATGGAATGAGATGAATAGCTACGAAGTTCTCTTGCTCTGGATTCAGGTGTTGGTGAATTTATTTTGTTATTAAAAAGATATTTTCGCATATAGAGAAGTGATATTTTAACACTGTCAGAAATATTAATTATACGGTCTAATTAACTTATTTCATATCATTGTTCTTGTTTATTGTATTATATCTTTCTTTTTATGGACTTATTGATGATCCATACAAACTTCAAACTATATTTTTAAGCACTTGTTTTTGAGAAATACTAGTTTAAAAAAAATAAACTGACAAAAATCTTGATGCATTCGAGTTTCATATGATTACGATTACTGACAGAACAAAAACATTTAAATTTAAAAGTAACTAGTTGTTTTGTGATAATTTTTCAACTAATTCGATGCTGCCCCCAGTGGCTTAGCGGCATTTCTGCGGACTTACAACGCTTAAATCCGGGTTTCGATACCGCTGGTGTGCAGAGTACAGATAGCATATTGTGTAGCTTTGTGCGTAATTCAAAACAACAATATTCGATGCTGGGTCTGACTTGCCCTTATGACTAAGGATCTCGACTCATAATCTCCAAATCGAGGGATTGGACGTCGGCGTCTTCCATGCCGTGGTCAGTTTTTGTATTTCGCGCAAAGTTACACGAGGGCTATCCGTTCCTAATTTAGCAGTGAAAGAGGGAAGGGACCAAGTTATAACCACACACCGCCAATTATTGGGCTACTTTTTTCCGAACTAATACTTGGATTAACTAAAACATTATAACGCCCCCACGGATAAGAGGGTGACAATATTTTGTGCGGCGAGGATTCGAACCCGCGATCCTCTGATTACTAGGTGGGTATCTTAATCACTTGGCCATGCCGCGCCAGATGCGGTAGAGCAGTAAGAATGTGAAGTAGTGTAAATTTCTTTTTTCTTTGGTAACAGATAAATTCTTGGCTGGAAATAAAATAACCAAGAGACACTAACTCATTTAAAATCTAGAATGAATGTTGGAGTTTTCGTTAAATTTAGATGTACACAAAATAAGAGTTAAAAGGAAGTCAACAGAAACAAACAACAAAACATGGAACGAAGAAAATGCAACAAAACAAATAAACTGACGGTGATATAGTTGCAAGTTTATGAGCAGGAATATTTAGACACGTTGTACTTTATACTCATGATCTAATATAAATACAAATGCACTTAAAAGTCAAACACATGTACTGTATCATGTTGATTAATTTAGGATTTTTCCTCTTAAAGCATTCATTATAAGATGGGTAAAATGCATAAACTATCTAAAAATCTGAAAAGTAATTACACTGATTAATAATAATATATTATCCGTATTAGCAACCTTAATAACCAGTTTAATCGTGGACAAACAACAATTTTGTATATATTTTAAATAGTTTAATACCATGTACTCTGAAAAAGAAATAGATCCCAGTGGTATCCATTAAGGGGTGAAATATCGAAGAGGAAATTAATAATCAAACGCTCTTTGGTGTCTCACAGGTAAGTCTGGAGTTTATCATGCTTAAATTTGGGGTTGATACTTTGAGTGGACGCAAGATTAAGATGGAAAGGTCATTATCTTATTTTATACTCAAGAAAAGTTTCTAAAGATAACTACAGTCTTTATTTTTAAGAAATGTCTAATATCATTAAAATATTCTGAACAACAACTACTGATCATTTACTCGGCCAGGATCCTTTGATGAATCCTCTTTAATGTCATTTAAATCTGTTTGAACAGTAATGAACATCACAGTACAAACACTGATGAGGAAAAATGCTTTCTCAGACTCGAAACAATGTTATTTAATGTAGGAGAAAGTACTACAAACTATAGTTAGAAACTTTAGTCGTAGTGTGTTAAAATAATTCAGTAGTTATGCACCTGAATCTTATTTACTAATAATATTTTGTTTGTGTTAAAATAGCTGGCTTCCAGGAATGCTCACAAAAAGTTATTGTTATACAGTATAAGGGAAAAACACATTAACTTTGGTTTCTTTGCTATGTAATTTATTTAAGTAAATGAAAGATTTTACGCATCCTTTCTTAGAAATCGTAGATAATGACAAAAAGTAGAATTAATAAAAAGCAAATGTCGTTTTATCAAATAGTTATTAATGCCTATAGTATTTTCATCATTCCTGAAGAGAATGTAAATTCGAAACTACTGTGTCACTTCTAAAGCATCCTAAACCTATTTTGTAACACGTTTTCAAGAAAACTTCAGGACTTTCTGAATACCATTGAAGGCATGCTTTCGTTGTTACCGCTAACGTAAAGGGAAATGTACCTAACACACTCAACAAAGTTACATCTACGCCAATTATCGTGACTTTAAGGAAAGAAGAAGAAAACAATTTCTAGGGAACACACTATAACCACGTAACTTGATTTTTCAACATGATATGTATGTATATCAGGAATATCCCGACCATGGTATCGTGATAGATATGACATCAAACTAATTTTCTTTTTCTCGCAGTATCAAAAAAGCTAAAATTACTGTGAAATTCAGTTTTGTTTTCACAAGGACTGGAAAATCGCAAAATTGCAGGAACTCGAAAGAAACGTGCATAAACAAAAGAGAGAGGGTTCTGATAATTCCTGTTGTGCAAAGTATTAAGATACTGGCTTAGATTCTTCGGAAATAAAAATGGCCGCTATGCGAAATAACTTGTACACAGAAAACAACCATGTAGATTCCATGGTAAATCAATATACCAAGTTTGAAGAAATCTGTTTTAGTTTAACCATCATACATAGATCTTTGAGAGCTAGAACTAAGTGAAGATTGCAAATTCGAATACCAGAAAATATTATTTTTGACATTTCAATCGAACAGTTTTCACTTGCTACTTTGTGTAGTTCTGTTTTCGATATTCTTCTTTATCAGAACTTTCTTAACATTCAGTTTACTTAGTCCAGACAACCACGAATATGATATATCATAGAATAAAGCAGCTTTGGAAACAAAAATAATAAATAATTAAAGAATACCGTTAGAGTCAAGTGTTAACCATTTCCTTTAGGTTTTAACAGCATATTATACTTCAGAATTTTATAGGACTTCTTTATTATTATTTCCTTATAATTTTTTGTTCTAACATTTCTACAACCATAAGTATATACCCGAAAAAAAAACTGTTGAAGTCAGTTCAGTATAATTTTTGAAAGTTTTTATCTTTAATATGTTCATATATTTTCATATTGATACATCGGTCAATTTTCTTTGCGTGTTGAATAAGTCGAGTGCTATGGAAAGAAGTACCTTCTTTTCTTCATTAATACTCACAATTTAAAGACTGATACAAAGCTCTAAATGTCTTCCGTCTACATTATAATTGTTACTTAGTGGACAATAAAATATGTATTTCTTGTGAAATCACTGTGGTTCATATTTATTATTATTATTATTATTATTATTTATGCCTCTCGATTCCATGAAGGAACATAGGGCCGCAATCGCTTGCGGATTCATTAACAGGCTGGTTTTTTAAGTGAGTAGATTGTTAGCCCACTGCACACCCCCAACCAGGAGGAGGTGGTTCATATTAGAGATACGTATTCAGTTATTTAAACATGACTACTACAAATTTTCTTGGATAATATTTTATTTGAAAGATTATAATATTAAATATTACAAGAAAGTTAAAATTACTGAAATAATGAGGTGCATTGAATTGACCAGTTATAAAAGGCATGTTAACAATCTAGTAATTTCGGGGCTAATATATTACAAGGATGAATTCATGTCATTCACTTACTTTTGGTATCTTTATTAAAAAATAAATTATTTGCATATTATGATATTGATTGCAAATAAACATAGTTCATGTGGGAGTAAAATTATGAACTTTGTGTTTATTGAAAAGATAAATCTTTCCAGAATTTATAAATCACTATTTTAATCTCGTTTCTTCAAAACTGACGGCTATATTTTCTTTTCTATCATATTCTAGATTGTCTGGAGAAAGTGAATTGGAACTTAAGAAAGCACAGATAACTAAGAATATTGAAAACAGAATTACATAAAGTAACAAGTTGAAATAAAATAACACATGGAAACCAACTGCAGAAATAATCACCCTAATCTAAAAACGAAGACAGTTAAGAAGACAGTACATGATAACAAGAGACAGAGAAACAAAAATTAAAATAAACAATATAAGAAATAACATCAGAACACAAATAAAACAACAAAAACAAGGTAAATAGGACAACTTCTGCTCAAAACTAAATGATAATACTGACCCGAGAAAATTGTTGACACACCTTAAAAGACTCATCAACGATAATACAGTCGCAAAGAAATATCCTGCACTCGAACATAATAATACAATAGCACACACAAATAAAGAAATAGCCCAAGCTCTCAAAGATCAACTTCAAAATACATTTAAAACTCACTCTGATCCAGATATGAATACATATTTCTACAATAAAGTCACCAACCATATAATAAACAATAAAAAACAATTTGAACCAATTTTTCCAATAAACATAACTGAGACAAACACAAGACCTATCACAAATTCTGAAAACACGTTATGAACAAAAGAAATATTCCTACAAGAACTACTTGAAGCAATAAAAAACACAAAAACAAATCTCTAGGTGAAGATGAAATACCAGCTATCCTTCTAAAAAAGGGCACTCCGAAATTGTTTGACCACCTAAACACACTTTTTAACCTATCTCTATCCTCGAGATACATCCTAGTTTCTTGGAAGCTTGCTAATATATTAATGTTACATAAGGAAGGAAAGCCAGCAAATAAACCTAATAGCTACCGACCAATCAGTCTGACCAGCTGTATAGGCAAAATTCTCGAAAGAACAATCAGTAATATACTCTCCACATTCTTGGAGATAACATCAAAATTACCAAAAGAACAAAATGGAAACAGGAAATTTAGACAAACGACAGATCACTTAACCAGATTAACCGAAACTATAACAAATAGCTTCAATAAAAAAGAATGTACTGTCGCTTGCTTCCTTGGTATCGGGAAAGCATTCGACACTGTATGGCACGATGATCTAAGATTCCGAATGAATGAAATGGAACTACCGCGTGAAATTATTCGCTGGCTGTCTACGTTTTTGTAAAATAGAAAGTGTAGAGTGAATGTTGAGGGTACCTTTTCTGAATACTTTACTCCAGAAGCTGGTGTCCCTCAGGGAGGGGATGGTTAGCCTTATACTCTTCGTCATGTATGTAAACAATATGCCACTGAGGGATCCCAATCATGGATTCTCTTCACCATTCGCAGATGATGTGGCAATCAGGAAAAGTGCCGCAACACCCACAATAGCAGCCACAAACATACAACCACAACTAAATAGAATAAGTGAATACTGTCAAAAATATAGAATAAAAATAAACACAGCAAAAACACAACTCGTAGTCTTTAAGAAATTGACAAAACACAAAAAACAACAGCCAGAATTATATATGAATGGCACATTACTTCAGACTGCCTCATCGGCAAAATTTTTAGGTCTAACCTATGACTCAAAATTATCTTTGATTAACCATGTCAACAAAATTAAAAATAAAGTCGGTCGAAGAACTAACTATGTTAGGAGTCTAACTGGCAAAAACAGTGGAGCATCTACAGACAACATACTAAAAATTTACAAAACATACATTAGACCAGTAATAGACTACGCAGCTCCAACATGGATAATTGTAAGCAATAAAATAATTAAACCCAAACTACAAATAATCCAAACACACTTCTCACAACAGGATACAGAGTTCCAAGAACTATATCATCTCAATTCATACACAAATATTCGAACATACCAACCATACCAGATAGACTTCTACATAGTACAATAATGTACTTCGATAAAAATTGGATGAAAAGCGAATTACTATGCGAACTAGATAGGTACCTCATACATGGTGAAGTTAGTCCTAAATATCTTTCCTCAGTCAATTTATATTTTAAACATAAAAAAAACATAAACATAAAACTGTAGTGACTATGCAAAGGGTAAACTAGTTTCAGACATTTCCAAACAGGCATTATTGATTCACCGTGCAATACTCATAGCTGTTCTTGTGTACCAGTTATTGTACATTACAGCCATCCTTTCCTTCCGAAGAATCTAAGCCAACATTTGATAATTTTCACCAGAGTAATTACCAGAACTCTATCTATCTTATTTCTGTACAAATGTTTAAACTTTCTACCATTACTCGATTCTACAGAACCTACGTAGTCAGAATTAGTTTTTACAACAATTCTTAGTTTTTTATACTTCGAGAAAAAGTACTTTTGATTGATGTCATCGCCATCATGGTATCCATTGTCAAGATCATCATGATTACTCGTCCTTCATTTATACTTAAAGGATGGGACAGCAACTCGGATGCGCAATCTCTCATTCGCGCATCTTTCCTATTCGTGGATCATTCGTGGTTATGGGTTTTGTGTGTCGTTGAGTCATATAATTGTGCGTCAGATGACATTTTGGCACTATGCTGTAATCTTTTTCAATTACTCTCTTATCCAGACTCTAATATTACACAGTTACCACTTTATAGTTAAAGAGTCTATATTCCTAGAATTTGGAACTGCACCTTGGATATCATTAGTGATTGCAGTACTTAGTTTTAGCATTCAGTATTTTTATGCACGAATTACATCAAATTATCAATGGGCAAATTAATATTATTTGCTATGGGAACAACACAGTTACAAAATTAACAATAATAAAACTATTTCAAAGTTTTTGGAGCACATCTTTCCGTCTCAACAGACAGACTAAATAAAAAATAATAAAATAAAAGTAATACTAAAATATTACTTTGTAGAAAAACCCTAAAAGAAGTTTTAAAATTACTCTATCACTTAACAATAAACCCTTTAAAGACGAACATATCATAATATATTTTTAGTGTATAAAATACATAAAATTTCCCTTTAATGAACAACATAAGTACCCACACATACTAACATACGTTTAATTATAACAATTCCTATCAATATATATTCAAGGGAGACAACCTGCCCTTTATAGAATGGGTAATCTAACACATTACGGCATTATCAGTATAAACAAAGAAAACAAAACAAACTTAAAAACCTGAAACAAAAATAATCTCGTCTAAAAGAGGACATTTTAACAGATATTATAAAATTATCTCATAAAAATAAAACCCGTTAGCAATATATTAACAACATTACTAAAATATAATTATTTCTAAACCATTCAGAGCTTTGACAAAAAGATATAATATACAAATTACAAAAAGTTAGACTGTGAATTTTAAAGTGAATGTAGATATACATAAAAAAGCAGAAATAAAACCTTTTACAAAATAAATTAAAACACCTTGTGTTTGAGAAACGAATAAGAAAAACAATCATTTTGTGTCTATGATAAAACAAATAATTTATTTAACAAAAATAAAGCAAAATGGAAATGTCCCGAAATGAAGATAAATCAGAAAATTTAAACATGTTTCTTTTTTCACACAGTTATATCTTCGAATTACCAAATATGCAAATAAATACATAAATTAAACATCCAACCTTCATGCCGCCGCTAGTACAGCGGTAATACTACGGATTTACAACGCTAACATTAAGGGTTCCATTTCTTTCGGTGGGCTCAGCAGATAGCCCGATGTGGCTTTGATGTAAGAAAACATACACACGTATAATCTTCAAAGTTTAAATCACTAGACATAAATAGAACTATATAACCTGTATGGATTGAGTGAGGAAGTTGATTACACACAACAAAAATTAAAATAAAATTCTGTTTGTTAAAAAAGTAACATTAACATAACATAGATACATTACGAAGGGACAGTACATTTACAGGAGTGTGACGTATCTATTTAGAGTATTTGAGAGAATGTAGCTGTATCTCTTAAAAATCTGTCTAAAACTCTAATAAAACATATACAAAATATAAGTACTCCTTTGCAATAAGGGAAATACTACCCATGTGACTACTCATCATTTCTATCACATGATAATGTAAAAATATCAAACTCTCATTTTTAATTACCTACTGAATTTTTTTATAGTCGTATGTTTTCAGTCGTACTCTGAGGCACCAAAAGACGATAGTTACGTACACTACGACAAATTGTAGCTGCTGTTAAATTTCATGTACCTGCATCTGTCGAGAGTAAAGTTTACAAACATTTGTTTTACATCTGGGTTATTTGAAATGTTGTGTAGCATGCATAGTGTTTTAAGTTTATTTCATTATTTTTTTAAATTTTCAATAGTGTTCATATTAAATAATTTATTATTTTCAGTGAATGAAACAAATATAACTAAATAAATATATGTAAAATTAATATGATCGTTAAACACAGTCAACACAAAAAGCTGTTTTTAACAGTTTGTAGTTTTTTGGATAACTAACGATATCCAGAAAAAATTTTATTTGTAATTCGTATCTTCTGTGTAGTAGACAACCTAAGTTACAAAATGGGTGAATTGATGTGAAACTTTCTATTCTGTTTAGTTTCGTCGTTTTCCAACGAATTGTTGGTGTTTTAAAAGTTGTTTTATAGCAGAATTGCCGAAGAGATGGCAGTGCACAATGCTGACTGTTTAACCTCCGTATGATCTACAGTTCAAAAACAGCTTTGTTGAATTTAATATAAATAAATCCAGCAATTACAGTGAACATAGCTAATCTCTTTGAACTCCTATGGTTGTATAAAATATGTATATAACCAACCTACAGATGGACCCATTATTATAAAAATGTATTTGTTATCATCCACTATTAGAAAACAAGAGAAGGTAGGAGAACATTATCTTCAATACAATTTTTGTTTCTTTATTAACGGATATTGTCAACTAATAAGTACAAATACTAAAAGCAAGCTCACGGCGATTGGATATTTTCTATTCTTGTAGCTAGTTGCGTATATCAATCCCAATACCTAATTTTTATTCAGTAAATTTGTTATTACTAATCTCATAATTTGATGTCATATTGTTGTACAAATAGATTCGGCCAGGCATGGCCAGATGGGTTAAGGCGTTCGACTCATAATCCGTTGATCTCGTGTTCGAATTGTCGTCGCACCAAACAAGTTCGCTCGTTCAGTCGTGAAGGCGTTAAAATGGTGCGATTATTCCCACTATTCGTTGGTAAAAAGAATAGCCCAAGAATTTGCAGTAGGTAGTGATTACTAGCTGCCTTCCCTCTGGTCTTACACTGCTAAATTAGTGACGGCTAGCACAGATAGCCCTCGTGTAGCTTTGGGCGAAATTCATAAAGAAACAATAAGTTGATCATAATTGTGGAGTATCTGTTAGTTTCATTGATATGTGTATTATCTTTTTTATCGTGACACCAAAACACATTCACCCACGTTATATATCAACGAATCCATAAACATTTCATGGTATATTTATTTTTCTTTAATTTTATTTTATTACATACGGTCTGAAAGAAGGATATTTAATTTGGTAGCTTTTTTAACTCGTCCAAATAGTTATTGTATGATGAATATTTTTTTTGCGGAACGTTTTTGGCATTCTTATGAAAAAACTTCACTTACTGAATTCTCTTCTCAACAAACTCTCACATCAATCGATATGCTCTGATTTATTTTAATTTTTTTCGAAAATTAACGATTTGCTTTTATGCAGCAGGCTGGAGTTTACTTTGATAATATTGATAATCATCGGGTAAAATGACTAATTTTCAATAATATACTTAATGAACCACAACAGTTATTATTTACGTCAATAGTATTGCTGATGATATTTTTGTTTCTTCCTTAAGATAGATACTGAATTGTCGGAAACGGATCAGAGAAGACCCACTAGGATGATACTCGGAATGGTGTAAATGTATTAGGTGGAGAGATTGAAGTCTTTAAACATGTTTGGACTGGATAAAAGACGAATTTTATTGAGGTAAGGTATTTAATATAATTAAGAGTATTAATAACACAGATCCATACAACATTTTATGATTAGTAGTAAATAGAGAAGGGATCACAAATGAAAATTTTGGCAGTAGAGAAGATGTATACCGTTTAAATAATATTAATTTTTAAAAAGAGTGGTTAGATTATTTTACGTGATTTCATGTAAACTGTATGCATATATCAACTATTTATTTCATTGAAGAAGACAACATAGTCTGC
Source organism: Tachypleus tridentatus (assembly GCF_004210375.1). Lineage (NCBI taxonomy): Eukaryota > Metazoa > Arthropoda > Merostomata > Xiphosura > Limulidae > Tachypleus > Tachypleus tridentatus. The sequence continues at coordinate 33,667,138 of NC_134828.1, read as the reverse complement.
AATTGAGAGTAAACTGCGTATATACAGTTCAGATTTATATACTATTGAATCGAAAAAGGAGCTTTCCGTTTGGACAGGATCAATTATCAAATTAACAAAAAGGAAAAGGGTAAATCTTTGTTTTAGAAATAAATAGAATTTTAAAAATGATGCTAAACTATAAGCAAAATTTCAAGCACAATTTACCTGACTTTGATTTTAATTCTTGGATTATTGACTTTAATCACATTTTTCTATGACATTAAGTTTCATTGTTACAAGACCCTTCATGGTTTATGAGCCACATATTAATAAAAACAAAAATATGATCAGCAATGCTATTGACGTAAATAATAACTGTTGTGGTTCATTATGTACATTATAGAAAATGAATAATTTTACCCGATGATTAGTCGGTTCTTTACAATGTTTCACGTAATAGGCAAAAAATGCTCAATATTATCGAAAGTGTGGAACTCAACTCCAGCCTGCTGCATAAAAGTAAATTGTTAATTTTAGAAAAAAATTCAAATAAATCAGTGCATATCGATTGATGTGAGAGTTTATCGAGAAGAGAATTCTGTAAGTGAAGTTTGTCATAAGAATGACAGAAACGTCCCGAAAAAAACATTCAACATACAATTTAAATCTCTTTCTTTGGTCCCCCGCTAGTACAGCGGTATGTCTCCGGATTTACAACGCTCAAATCAGGGGTTCGATTACCCTTGGTGGGCTGAGCAGAGAGCCTTTGTGGCTTTGCTAAAAGAAAAAAAAACCACTCTTTCTTTGATAACGTAAATAATAAAAATTAAATGAAATAAAAATAAATGTACCATGAAAAGTTTGTTAATTAGTTGATATATAACGTGGGGTGAATGTGGTTTTGGTGTCACGATAAAAAAAGGTGATATACATATCAACGTGTGTTTTCTTATACCAAAGCCACAACGGGCTATCTGCTGAGCCCACCGAGGGAAATCGAATCCCTGATTTTGCGTTGTAAATCCGTAGACATACAGCTGTACTAGCGGAGGGCACATATATGAACAAAACTAACAGATAGTCTTCAATTAAGATCTATTTATTATTTCTTTGTTGAATTTCGCGCATAGCTACACGAGGACTATCTGCGCTCGTCGTACCTAATTTAGCACTGTAAGACCAGAGGAAAAGCAGTGAGTTATCACCACCCACTGCCAACTCTTGGGATACCCTTTTAACAAGGAATAGTTGGATTGACCATCACATTATAACGCCCCACGATTGAAAGAGGAGCATGTTTGGTGCGATAGGGATTCAAATCCGCGACCCTCAGATTAAGAGTCGAATGTCTTAACCCACCTGGCCGTGCCGGCCCAAATCTAATTGTACAAGAATATAACATCAAATTATAAGATTATTAATAACAAATTTACAAATTAAAGATTAGACCTAGTGATTGATATACGCAACTACCTTAAGAATGGAAAACATCCAATCGCCATAAGCTTTTTCTTAGTATTTGTACATATTAGTTGACAATATTTGTTAATAAAGAAACAAGAAATGATTGAAGATAATGTTCTCCCACCTTCTTTTTTCTTTTCTAATGGCGGATGATAACACACCTATCTTTGTAATAATGGGTCCATCTGTAGGTCGGTTACACACATATTTTATACAAATATAGGAGTTGAAAGTGATTAGGTATATTCACTATGAGTTTTGTTAAATTTACAACAAACTCACCAAGGTTGTTTTGTTGTGTATATAATTTTGAACTGTCGATTATATAGAGGTAAAACAGTCAGCATTACGTACTGCCATCTCTTCGGCAACTCTGTTAACAACGAAGAAACATCTTTACATTCAGTCTCTTGCTTGACACAATTTTCATTTCAGGAACAAACGAATGAGATGTCGAGTGCTTTAACCATTATAATAATACGCCAAACCAGCATCATGAGTTCAGACGTTATTACAAAAATAAGAGTTATATTTTTGTTTATAGATTTTAGTTCTCTCAGTAATCGTTATGATATATGAAGAACGAATGCGTCAAGATTTTTCGATTTTTAAATTTCGAAATTAGTGTTTCTCAGAAAGATGACGCTTAAAATATACTTCTCCAGATAGTTGGACCATCGATAAGTCCAAAAAGAATAAGATATAATATTGTAACGAAAAATGACGAAATGAACTAAATTAATTGGAGTGTAACGAAACCACTTTTCGATATATGAAAATCCCTTGTCCACAGCAAAATAAATTCACCAGCATCTCAGTCTAGAGTGTGTGTGTTTTCTGATAGCAAAACCACATCAGTCTATCTGTTGGTCGAGAGGAATCGACCACCTTATTCTAGCGTGGTATATCCGTAGACTTACCGCTGTACAAGCAAGGGGCAAGAAACTAGCGTGAGAGAACTTCGTAGCTGTTTATCGCAGACCATCTATCATGGATGTGTCTCATTTGTTGTTCGCTCATTTAAAATCTGGGAAAGACAATACTTTAACTGTAAAAGTATGTTTTTTTTAACTGGATCTGTGAAATAAACGATCTAACAGCTGGAATATAAACAATAAACACACCATGGATTTTATATAAATTGTGGAACACAATCGATATAAAACAACTTTTAAAAACACCAACAATTCTTTGAAAAACAGAGACTCTAAACAGAATAGAAAGTTACACATCAATTCCCCCACTTTGTAACTTAGAATGTCTACTACACAGAAGATAAGTGTTACAAATAACATTTGTTATTTTTCTGGATATTGACAGTTAATAACACAACTGAACGCTACACGAGAGAAAAATATACTCTTGGTTAAGTCTGGACGCAGTAGTTTTATATAATGACTGAAATATATTATGAACAAATAGGTGCATTATATGTGTAACACTTAGTGTCAAACAGACTTCACTAGCTATCTATATAGACTTGGCAGTTATTAAGGGTCGTGTTTGAGTACCAGGTGCAATCGGAAATACTTGATTCTGTTTAGTCTAAATGGGCTTGACTTTTGACTGTTGGTGTTTTTAACAAACTATCAAGAACATCTTCTTTGTTGACTGGGTTCGAATATAAAATGAATTTTAGATATATGTATTTAGTTAAATTTGTTTCATTTAGTGAAATTAACAAATCAGTTATTTTGGACACTATTGAAAGTTTAAAAGTAATGAATGAAACCTGATACATTATGCATATTACACCACATTTCAAATAACCCAGATGTAAAACAATTGTATGTAAACATTACTCTCGACAGATGCAGGTACATGAAGTTTAACAGAAGCTACAGTTTATCGTAGGGTAAGTAATTATCGTGTTTTGGTGACTCAAAGTACGATTGAAAACATACGACTATAAAGAATTGAGTGGCTAATTAGAAATGGGAGTTTAATATTTTAGTAGCATAAAAACGACACCCAAACCATATTACACCCTTTATTCTATGATAGAGATGATCAGTAGTCTCATGGGCTGTGTTTCCTTATTACAACGGATTAACATACTATGGATACATAAGATTATGTTTCATTAGAGTTTTACACAGATTTTTAAGAGACACAGCTACACTTCTCTCAAATACTCGAAACAGAAACGTCGTACTTCTGCAAATGTACTGTCCCTTCGTAACATATTTAACTTTATGTTATTGTTATTTTTTCAACAAACACAATTTTACTTTAATTTCTTTGTGTGTAATCAACTACCTCACTCAATCCATACAGGCTATATAGTTCTATTTATGTCTAGTGATTTAAACTTTGAAGATTATATGTGTGTATATTTTCTCGTATCAAAGCAACATCGGGTTATCTGCTGAGCCCACCGAGAGAAATGGAACCCTTAATGTTAACGTTGTAAATCCGTAGACTTACCGCTGTACTAGCGTGCGGCATGAAGGTTGTATGTTTAATTTATGTATTTATTTGCATATTTGGAAATTCGAAGATATTTTGCTTTATTTTTGTTAAATAAATTGTTTGTTTTATCACAGACACAAAATGATTGTTTTTCTTATTTGTTTCTCAAACACAAGGTGTTTTAATTTATTTTGAAAAGGTTTTATTTCTGCTTTTTTATGTATATCTACATTCACTTTAAAATTCACAGTCTAACTTTTTGTAATTTGTATATTATATCTTTTTGTCAAAGCTCTGAATGGTTTAGAAATAATTATATTTTAGTAATGTTGTTAATATATTGCTAACGGGTTTTATTTTTATGAGATAATTTTATAATATCTGTTAAAATGTCCACTTTTAGACGAGATTATTTTTGTTTTAGATTTTTAAGTTTGTTTAGTTTTCTTTGTTTATACTGATCATTCCATAATGTGTTAGATTACCCATTCTGCAAGAGGCAGATTGTCTCCGTTAAATATTTATTGATAGGAATTGTTATAATTGAAGAGCATGTTCCTATGTGTGGTTACTTATGATGTTTATTAAAGGGAAATTTTATGCATTTTATACACTAAAAATATATGTATGATATGTTCATCATTAAAGGGTTTATTGTTGAAAGATATAGTAATCTTAATACTTCTTTATCTCTTTATCTCTTCTTTATAAAGTAATTTTTTTGGCTTACTTTTATTTACTTGATTATTTTTCAAAATAATTTATTCATATAGAAATTTTAATATTTTTATTTAGGCTATCGAGACATAAAGATGTGCTCTAAAAGCGTTGAAATAGTTTTATTATTGTTAATTTTGTATCTCTGATTTTTCAAAGACAATTATATGTAGTTTGCTCTTTGATAATGTGGTGTAATTTCATGCGTTGGGAAAAATAATTAATTCACAGCAATGTTCTTTAGTGCGTAATTGTATAACAAATAAAGGCTATACCATTTGTTTCATATGTGAGGATCACAGGACGCGTGATAAAATGCACTTTTGAGTAAAATTTATATTTTCTGTTCAGAACGAAAGAAGAGTTTTCAGCACAATACAAAACCTCTTGCTTTGCTATTGAAATGAATATTTAAATAAAAATATATCTACTGAAAAGAAGGTTGTAAACTATAACAAATATTATTGTGTATTAATTTCCAACAAGTATCCATTCTGTTCATTCTTTCACATCAAATATCAGTCGATCAATTAAATTTGTATTTACTTTGCGATTATCCTGCACTAAGCTTCCATTATAAATGAAATCTGTTTGATATCGAAAAATTTATCAATTTTACTACAGAATTTCAATTAGCTTTTGTCAATAGGCTTTCAGTCGTTGATTACGTCTAAATTACCAAATATTTTTTTTAAATGGTTGCGTATGATGGGTTCTGTATGTTTTATTATGCTGATTAATATCCTTTTTTCATTGTTACAACATTCACTGTAAGTGTAGTGATATCAATAGTTACTCATTATGTTAAATACCTATTACAAATGAGAAAGTTTGGTAACCAACATATTGAACAATACACAAAGAATTTAATGTGTAATTTTCATAGGAACACACCATGTCTTGGATAAAGCAATATAGATCTTCAAGAAAATTTACCTTGGAAATATCGGATTAAATATCAAAATAAAAGTAGTAAAGAAACGATGAAAGACGACTCATTGGTAACTCTGTGGGATTAAAAGGATAGAAATACGTAATTCATTTGATGAACCTTCTCAATATTGTTAAATGTTGTTTTTCAGCATTAGTGGTTATCCCAATAACCACATTAATAAAACAATATACATTCGAAAAAATGTTATTTAATTGTAGAAAAGAACATTAAACTAAAATATAAAGCATTTACTCAAATTATGTTAAAATAATTCAACAATGATAACCTGAATCCTGTGTAATAATATGCTTTTATTTATTATGAAATAATTCTTGCATTTTTATGAATAATATTAAAAATTATTGTTACATATTGTTAATCAAAAACACTTAAATGACATAAACATAATTATGCTTACTATTCTTTGCCACTTAAGTTATTAAACTACTGTTTCTGTTAATAAAATATTATAATTAAAAAAAAAGCCGTCTTTTTCACAATGCAGCTTTTAATGCCCTTATTCATCTTTTCATTCCGATAGAAGGAGTTGAGTGGAAACTACTAGGCTTCTTTTAAGCCATACTAATCATATCTGGTTATAAGCTTTGAGAAAACTTTCAGAATTTTCAGAATACCATTGATGACAAGCTTTCATTGTTACGGTTAACTTAGTGAACAATGAACCTAAAACACTTAGCAAAGTTACATCTTCACCAGTTATCATAAGTAGAAAAATAAAAGAAAAAACAATTTCCAGAGAATACACTAAGACCACGCAATTAGCCTTTTCGACACTGTTTGCGTTAACACAAAAATACTGGGTGCTGAAACTAAGTATTGCAATCACTAATATCATCCAAAGTACAGTTCTACATTCAAGAAATATAGTCTGGTTAGCTAAAAAAGTGGTAACTGTATAATATTAAAGTCTGAATAAGGGAGTACTTGAAAATTATTACAGCGTAGTGCAAACATGTCATACGACGCACTATTATATGATTCGACGACACAAAACACATAACCAACAGCTAGGAGGGATTCACGAATTCGAGATTGCTTATCTTTGTTGCTGTTCTATCCTTTAAATATAAATTGAGGACAACTAATCATTATGATCTTGGCAATTGATAATGTGATTGCGGTGACATCAATCAAATGTACTTTTTCTCGAAGTATAAAAAAACCAAGAATTGCTGTGAAATTTAATTCTGACTTTGTAAGGACTGTAGCATCAAGCAATGGTAGAAAGATCAAATATTTGTGCAAAAATAAGATAGATAGAGTTCTAGTAATTACTCTGGAAAAATTATCAAATATTGGCCTAGATTATTCAGAAAAAAAAGGAATGCCGCCATGTAGAATAACTGGTACACAAAAAACAGCCATGAGTATTGCACGGTGAAACAATCATGCTTGTTTGGAGATATCTGGAACCAGTTTAACAATTACACATTCACTACAATGGGTAAAATAACTGAGTGAAACTAGTATAATTTGAATACCAGGAAACTGTATTTCGTGAAACAAATACATAAATGGTTTTGACATTTCAAATTAATTGTTTCAACTTGTTACTTTATGTAATACTGTTTTCAATATTCTTATTTATCTGTGCTTTCCTAAGTTCCAATTCACTTTGTCCAGACAATCTACAATATGATAGAAAAAATGTATAGCCGTTACATTTTAGGAAACAAGAATTATAAAAACAATTTATATATCCTGGAAAGATTTATTTTTAAATAAACGTAAAGTTTATATTTTTTACTCCCACCCGGACTATGCACATTTACAATCAACATTATTTTATGCAAATAATTTACTGTTCAAGAAAGGGGACTAGAAATAAGTGAATGACATAGATTCATCCTTGTAACACATTAGCCCCTAAATTAACAGCTTGTTAACATTACATAACTGGTGAATTCAATGCACTTCATTATATTCGATAATTTTAACTTTCTTGTAATATTTAATATTATAATCTTTCGAATAAAAATATTGCAAGAAAATTTGTAGAAGCGTAGTAATATTTAAATAACTGAATACGTATATTTAATACGAATCACTGTTATTTCTCTAGAAATACATATTTTATTGTCCTCTAAGTAACAAGTATAATATAGACGGAAAGCATTTAGAGCTTTATATCAGTCTTTACGTAATGAGTACTTTTTTCCATATCACTCGATTTATTCAATAGTTAAAGGAAATTGACAGATGTATAAATATGAAAATATACGAACGCATTAAAGATAAAATCTCGAGAGGTAATTTTCAAAAATTATACTGAACTGACTTCAACAGCTTCTTTACGGGTATATAATTATGGTTGTAGAAATTTTAGTACAAAAAATTTATAAGGAAATAATAATAATAAGGAAATTCTAACGTGTTATATGCTGTTAAAACCTAAAGAAAACGGTTAACACTTGACTCCTAGGGTATTCTTTAATTAATTATTATTTTTGTTTCAAAGTTTCTAAATTCCATAAAATATTTATTTGCTATGCTATGATGATATCAATATTTTTCTATCACACACAATTCAAATTCTCAAGACGATCCCAAAGAATACTAGCCATCAGTTTATGAAACGAGATATAAATGGAATTTGTATAATTAGGTTATATCAATACACTTCTCGAGAAGTTTGTTCTTTAGTCTTTAGTGCATGCTGACAGGTAGTTACCGAAAATACTATAAAGATCTTGCTTTCTTCTAACTCGCCCACGCTAGTACAGCGGTATATCTACAGATTTACAACGCTAAAATCAGCGGTTCGATTCCCTTCGGTGGGCTCCGTAGATAGCCCCATGTGGCTTTTTTGTAAGAAAACACAAACATCTTCTAACTTGTACTGCAGTAGCTTATCTTGACTGAAATAGGAAGAATTCCTTTCACATAAAGTGTGCAGTCCTTTATGTAATAAAAGCTATTAAGTGACGTTTTCACTTAGTTTCGTGCATATCTTATAGAAATATTACTAGTTCTTTCATTGGAGAATCTAAAGAGATTGTTGTTTAAGTACTAAAAAATGATACACGTCTGACGTTAACATCATAAACTATAGAACTTCGTATTTCTATAGTGGCAGCATCTGTTTTTTCAATTTGAAATAAACGAAGCCACTTTTGCAATCTTGAAATTCGAAAATACTTGTCTTTAGGTGATAACGTATTAATATGTGAGTAATATCATCAGATAATTTCCAACACATTTCTTAAATTGTTTTTGAATATTTATCACTCATAAATATGGGTGAAATAAATATACAAAAACGTTAAACGTTACACAAGAAATAAATAAAATGTAAATGTTGACCGAGAGTTTCTTATAAAATTTCTAGCAAACTGCAGTTAAGTTATTTTGTTGATCACAGGGAAATCATATTTTTATAGAAAATTTTCAATTTATTTATGTTTTGAATGCTTGTAGGTCCATGACTTTGATCGTTACATGGTTTCTAATAACAAATGAATTAAAATATAATATAATCAAAACTGCAAGGAATGTATTTCATAACTGCAGAGATCACCTATTTAATTTTATGTCAAAGATAAATATATCGATTAGAGGCTTCAAACAGTCATAAATTGTGTAACTTTTATTATATAAAATAATCACAATATGTACAAAAAAACAGTTTACCAGCTGAAAACGGTTGAGCCTCTCAATGTATATCCAAGGAAAAAATTATAAGCCATTAAAAAGAAGAGTTTCATAATGGCATCATTTGTTGCCTTAGAACTAGGCCAAGCATGGCCAAGCACAAGAGTTGGCGGTGGGTGGTAATGACTAGCTGCTTTCTCTCTAGTCTTACACTGCTAAATTAAGGACGGCTAGCACAGATAACCCTCGAGTAGCTTTGTGCGAAATTCCAAAACAAATGCATTAGAACTTAATAATATTATACCTGATGAAAAAAAAAGGAATGTTAATAAGAAAGAACAGAACCGTTAGCAAAATTACAAAACAATTCAAACTGACAAGAAAAGGTAAATCTTGCTCTAGAAGTAAGTAAATAGAATTTGAAATACGAGTTCTTTGTATTTTAAAAACATAGTGTACTATACTTTAATTTTTATTCTTAAAATTATTGTATTCTAATTACATTTTGATAAAACCATGAACGTAATTGCTTCCATTACATGAACTTTTATAAATTATCTTGTTTTTTTTTTGTTATTAAGCACGAAGCTGCACAAAAGGGTATTTGTGTTTTGTCTACCATGGGAATCGGAACCAAGTTTCTCGCGTTATCAGAACGTAGACATGTTGAGAATAAAAAAAAAAACAAATCAATGATTATTATTCTATTTTTTACTAACAAACTTACTGAATGATAATTAGAGTTAGGTATTGGTATTGGTTACTAGCTACAAGAACATAAGACATCAGAACACCATAAGTTTCCTGTAAGTATTTATACATAGAAGTTCATATTATCCGTCAAAGAAAATATATGTATTAAAGATAAAGTTAAATAAATTTTTCCACCTTCTTCTTTGTTATCAAGGTCTTAATTAAGAGCGATAACACATTAAGCTTTAAGACAAGGCGTCCGATCGTATGAAAGTATTCATATATATTTTACGCAACTATAAGAAAGGAGCGTAATTAGTTTTATTTACTATAATTTTTCAAGTTAAATGGAAATTAAATCTAATTCTAAAATTAATTTTGCGCCATATCACACAGTTGGTCAGTGAAAAGATGTATTCTAAAAGCTATAGATGATATAGATTAGGTCACTAAAAGACGTCATTGCTTACACCACATCACTCTCCGTTTAACTTGTTTGTTTGGGTTGGTCCTTAATATTTTCTATATATCTATATGTATTTAAGAACTCCTGTATTTATTCAATATCTTAATAAATATTTCTTTTATTGTTCTATGTCCGAAGTTTCTGTGTACCTTCACATGAACGAAGTTTTGTTGGTTAATGTAGGACGTGTTGCCACTTGTTTGGTTCCTTCGTTTCAATAAAACCTCATCGTTCCTTCTAGATCTTAGACGAGCTCGTTCATTTTATTTCTAACCTAGAATCTATCACAACTTACATCATTAACGGAGAATGCCATAACTTATACTGTATGAAGAATGACATATCTTTCAACTGGGAACAAATCTATATATTTGCTGCGCGTTTTCACATTGGCTATTTACCCATTGCCAAACTGAAAAGTTTGTCGACAGTTCAACAGAGGCAAATTACATTCATTGACACACAGCTACATTTCCCTTGACGCGAATGCTAACTACCTATATTCTTCACACCTGAAATTTTTACCGATAAAATTTTCATCGTAGAAATTCCAACATCCGAAGCTATTTCACTGAAGTTTCTCGTGTTCGAAATCTAAAAACGTTCTTGGTTAAATATCTGTAGTTTTCCGATTATTGAGCGTTTGTCACACTTTTCATTAGACTTATAATAAACAGTACAATTATATTATACGTAACTGTTTCTCGGCATGTCGATTTATAAATTTAAGGTGACATTAGTGAAAGTTCACTTGACAACTATATCTGAAGACACGTTTGTAATTTTGGAAAATATTTGTTGTTGTTACACTCGAAAATCTTCTACAATTTTAGGGAACAAAAGAGACTTTTACAATATAAGATGCGTACATGTATAATTATGTATTAAACTTAAAGAAACAAATACATTCATTAAATCCGTTAGACACTACTGAAGCTCGATAGGGTGCTGGAGAAAGAGCAGATTTTATTGCTATAAACTTCATATTATCTATATTGTTTCTCCGGATAATTACACTCATAGCCAGTCATTAATTGTGAATATAATTTCTTTTATGTTATCAAAGTATTAACAGAATTTTACATTGGCGATTTGTCCATTGCCAATGTATATGTCGATTTACACAGCTTGGTATATCAACTATTAGTCAACTTCACGCCATTCGAGATGGATGTTTTTATATTTGTATTTTAATTTTTGGTCTATGAAGGCTGTCGGTTTGTTCTTTGGCGTCTCTATTTTTTGAACTATCGATTATTTGGAGAGTAACCGACCAACTGTATTTATCGCCATCTCTTGGGCTATTCTGTTACCAGGAAGTGGGAAATCTGCAGTTCGCTTTATTCTTTTTCTTGCTGCTCCGTCACACGTTTGACGTCAATTTTCGATCTCGTGCTTCACAGATTGTGAGCCAAAATTTTTAATCATCATATCATAATAGGTCCAGCATCGTGTGAGTTGAGATATTATTACAAGATTACCAGTTTTATTTCATTTTAAAGGTTTTATTTTATAATGTAATTCCCCAAAAGTGTGACGTCTGTTATTCAGCCAATAGACAAAAAACGAAGTCATATGTCTCACGAGAAGAATAATACACTTTGTAAGTTACAACACAACATAACACATAAATTCAAAATAAGAATTCACAATATTTCTTATTCTTAATTTTTGTTTCATATACTTTTGAAGTAGAAAACTTTCAGATATCTTGTGGATGTATATCAAGTTACATGTGAGAATAAAATATACTAAATTGTTTTGTTTCTCTCGATTATATATTTTAAATAGAAAGAAATGTTTTGTAGAGAGAGAGTAATTGAAAATATTTATATATGTTTTTGCAGTTTATTCTGACTACCGACTCAGGTTGGATCGACAATTACAACTGTTTCCTGCTTATTGTTCAGACACTTAGACTTTAGGAGAGGTCGTAGTTCATTTATAGAAGAACTTAAATTAGACTGACTTGGTAAAATAAGGCAATAATTTAACAGACACTAAACACGCCATCAGTTTTATTTAAAGTGAGCAATGTACCCTCTTTCAGACAATAGTTAAAAACACCACTAACTCTTGGTGCAATGAGGTAAATATACAGCACAACATAAATTTTAACATTACTTTCTCCAGTTTTTAAATTAGGGTTTCTTCCACATATAATAGTAATGTTACTTACACCATTAATTTCTTCTGGATATAATTAGTTCTTAAAATTAAAATAACTCTACATAAAATATAAAGTTAAAATTAAATTTGGTTAATTTAAAGTTTAGATATATGTACAATTCACAAAGTAATGATATAAATATATTTATATAAATACACATATATATTTGGTGAAAGTTAATATATTTTGATAAAGTTAAGTAAACAAATTCATAAGGAAGGACTGCGATAAAACAGCAAATCCAAGCTAATAACAAATTATATTAGTTTGTTATAACTTAAAAAAACAAGCTGAAACAAAAATAAATTGAACAAAAAACGCTGCACTATTTAGAAAGGTCTCAGGATACAAACTCCAATGTGGGATTATAAAATTTACCCTTGGTTTTGGAAGTGAGTGTTGAAGCGGGATGCACATTGCGGTGGGAATACACCGTCTATTCATTGAAACCTCCATTTGTAGTCTCACATAAGAAATAAAAGAGTAGCAATAGATGTAGAAATAGAATAATCCCACATTATAGTTTGTACTCTGGGATCTTTTCAGTTAGTACAGCGTTTTAGTTAATTTTTTGTTTATTCTTTTTCTAGCTACAACCTACTGACATTATTAGTCATACATTTTGATTTGCTGTTTCTCACGCACTTTTTCCTTGTGATTTTGTTTACCTAAGTTTATCAGAATGTATTAAATTTTTGTAAAATATATCCAATGTAGGTAATTCATTGCAGGCTATGTCGCACTTTCCCCTACATCTTTCAATCTTTAAGAAATTAAACGTAAAGGCCTAAACTAACGTATTTCAAACTCTAAAGATAATCCCATGGAAAGAAAACTTTTAGTTAATTAAAGAGCCAGAAATTGAATAAGTATAATACATGTCAAATTTGTTTTGTAGTATTTATTTGACGTCAAATGTTACTTACCCAAAAATACTCAAAAAAGTCTAACTGGTATTATAGTACCTTGTTTTAACTGAAATATGAAGTATTCTCTTTTTAAAAAGTCTACAGTCCTTCAAATATCAATAAAAAACTACATGTAGAAATTCATGCTTTTACTTGCTTTCGAGTAAACCTTGTTTAAATATTGCGAGTAGTTATTTTATTGAAAAAGTTAAAACGACTGTCATATGAGAGTGAAATATAGATATACATTCGACGTTAAGATTATAAACCATGTAATTACATATTTCTATAGTGGCAGCATATATTACTTCAATTTGAAATAAATGAATAAGTGAATCAATATTGCACAGCAGACGTTAGAAATAACTTCTTATTAGTCGACTATGTATGGATAATATAATCTAAAAGTATTCAACACTTTTTTTAAAATTGTTCTTCAATCCCTTGAAAATTCACAGTCAATGAATGTGGATGAAATAAATAAATAAATCTGTGCTAGCCATTTCTAATTTAGCAGTGTAAGACAAGAGGGAGGGCAGCTGGACATCACGAGCCATCGCCAACTCTAGGGCTACTACTTTACCAACCAATATTTTTATGTTTGTTTGTTTGTTTTTCAAATTCCCGCAAAGCTACACGAAGGCTATCTGTCGTCCCTAATTTAGCAGTGCAAAAGTACCCACCGCCAACTCTGGGGCAACTATTTTCCAACAAATAGTGGGATTGACCTCACACTATAACGCCCTAACGGCTGAAAGGGAGAGCATGTTTGGTCTACTGGGATTCGAACCCACCATTTTCGGATTACTAGTCGAGTGCTTTAACCATCTGGCCATACCGAGCAACCTAGATATTATATGTCGAGCGTTCTAGACAACACGGGTCAGGCTCAGTATCAAATAATTTGAAAAATTATTACAAAAGTACCAGTTATATTTACGTTTAAAGTTTTTTGTTCTATCTGTATTCATATTCATAAGCAAAGCCCGAATGTATCAATATTTTAGATTGGTCTCAGTTTCATGGTTTAAATTTAGAGTGCTTGTTAAAAAAAACAACAAGATACTTAAACATATTTATATATGTTCAGATCAGATAAAATACCGATAACTCCATACAGAGAAAGGTATTATCCAGTAAACAAAAACAATGATATAAAATAAGTTTATTACAGTGTATAATAAATACCAAGCTCGCTTGTTTAGATCCAGACAAAATTTATTAATAAATGAACCAACAAAAAGACAATTTTGTAGCTATTCAGCCCGTGCCAACTGCCACAGGTATGCTGTACTTGTTGTTCACTCATTTAAAGTCAGAGAGAGATAGTGCTGTAACAATAGAGTTATTGTCTTAAACTGGGTCAGAAAAACAAAGCGAGTATTTATCACAAAGAATATAAACATTAAATACATCATCAATGTTATATAAGGTCAGAAATAGAGTCACTATAAAACAGTATTTGTAAAAATATTAGCAGACATTTCTAGAATGGAGAAACTTAGAAATAGAATAGAAATTTATGGCGTCAACAACATAGAATATAAATGTGAAAAACATCATTAATATTTTTTAGATATGGATATTTCATAAAATAACAGTAACGTTACACGAAATAAACTTAAAAAGTACAGTTGGTTAAATATTCCTATAGTATTATGATGTAAAAATAGGAATTGTGATGGATAATTTGGTGCATTACAGCTGTAATAAGTGTTATCATGGTTACAGACTTGTCGTTTTGGCAAAGATACTTGTCGATTGTCTATAGATGTTTTAGAACAGTTTAAAAGAGTTTTCTTTAATGTCAGTTTTTGGAGGTAACGTATACTTCATATATTTCTACTCAAGTTTATATATTTTTAACATTTTACTTACCGTTAATAATAAACTGTTTTATTTTGAACAATATTGAAATATTACAAAATAAATAAAGCGCTCGTGAAATATTATGTATGTCATCTGAATTTGAAATAATACAGATATTAGATAGCTATATATAAATAATACTCTCGTATAAGGCATACACTCTACACATACATACCAGTGGCATCTTATCTGAGTGCTTGTCATATTTACCACTGGTGAATCACACTACGTTTGAAAACTTTTAACTCTAAAAAAAATAATAATCAAAGAAAACTTAGCGCCCTGAAAACTTCATGCTGTACTAACTAATAAACGTATTATATTGTGTTGGCATTAAATATAAATATAAACGTGAATTGCTTCTTTTCTTAGCTAGAATACCTTACGTAGCCCTCCAGTGGCTCAGCGGTATGTCTACGGACTTACAACGCTAAAAACAGGCTTTGGATACCAGTGGAAGGCAGAACACAGATAGCCCATTGTGTAGCTTTGTGCTTATTTGAAAACAACAACAACAAATATTTTACGTAAAATATAAACTGAAAAGTTCACATATTTGTTAATTATAGTTTTCTTGCGACAGTTGTTTCTATAAGATCCTGTATTGTTATCAGAATTTTAAATGGCATCTGACGTCATACATTAACCTGAATTTACGATAAGAGACCCAGATAGTTCAAGCATAATCATCTGTAATTTAGGGCTTTTGAAGAAAGGAAGGAAATTCAGTTACTATCGTACACGGCTTCTCTTACAGCAATCCAAAATAATCTCCGCTAAAATGTGAGGTCAGTGAATAAAACGAGCCGTTTTTGAATATACATTTCTCAACAAGTGGGTTTTCTCGACATCACTGATTAAAGATACATCTTCACCAGTTATCGTGAAAGATGAGATAAGAAACAAATTTCACGAAACACACTAAATCCACACAACCAGCTTTTTTTACATACAAGGCGTAAATATTAAACTATTTAGCTCCAGAACTCATTGTTCCAATCCCAAGGCATAGCTTCACTTTCTGAAAACATGAATATTATGATGTACTGGATGATATTCAGTGGTTCTACATTGTAGGACTGGCATCTGAATACGAAGTTCAAATGAATAATAAGAACAGTCTTGAAATTAACATGATAATGAAAATGATTTGTTTGAGTCTTGTGTTATGTCTTTGGTAATGTGACATACACTGAAAGGGCTGCAATGAGGAAGTATCCTGGTCGATATCGATGATGTCCTTGTTTGTACGTGCGAACTTGCTGTTGAAACCCTAAGCAGGATACCTCAGAGGAGAAAGGCAGGAATGTTGAAGTTGAAACTAGGAATGTGGACATCCACGTGAATAGAAGTAACATTTCTTAGTCATTTTGTGGTCAGAGACAACGTTTCTGTCTACACTGTGAAGCGGTCCACACAAAACTCTTTCATATGTAGTGATTAAACCGTGTTATTTCTAAACACAGACTACAAACTGGTTTACTGTGAATCTATATGTGATAATATTTGTATATTTGTCTGTTGTATCGAAATTACTATTATGTGTTAATTTTAATATCAATGTTTGTTTTAGTTAAATATATATATTTAGAAATGCATATGACTTATATTGTTAAATATGTATTACCAAATTCCAACCTATTACCTAGATTTGTAGAAGATTCTCGAGTGTAAGAATCAATAATACATTTTTTTACGAAAGTATTTCAAGTATTGTTGCCAACTGATCTTTTGTAAACTTCGTCTTATAATTTTTAAATCGACATGCCGAGAGAAAGAATGAAGTATTGTTGCTGTAACTGTGATTAACGCGTATTACTCGGAAAGCTACAGATACTTGAATAGGAACGTTTATGGATTTCGATCCGTGAAACCGTGTAACTTCAGTGAGTTAAATTTTGACGTTAATATTTCTAAGAGGATATTATATAATTTCGTGAAAATAAAATAAATTTGTAAACGACGTGTGGACAGCAAAGAAGAGAGAGCTAGCTGGCTCGCCGTTAAGAGAAGTGTAACAATATCAACTCAGAATTAATTCGCTTATCGTTAGACATTGATAAAATATAGAGTTCCATATAACTTTACTTTTTTTATTTATTTTTAAGAATGGTGTGATTCTACAATATTCTTTAATAGAAATCTACATGATTTCCAATGACAACAACACCTCGTTTAAGATATTAGTGATTTAAAACATTACATACAGATTGTAATTGTCCTAGCATGATCAGGTGGTTAAGGCACTCGACTCCTAGTCGGAAAGTCGTGGGTTCGAATCCCTTTCATACTAAACATACTCATCCTTTCAGCCGTGAAGATGTTATAATGTGAGGTCAATTCCACTCATCGTGAGTTAAATGAGTAGCCCAACAGTTGAGGGTAGGTGGAGATGATTAACTGCCTTCCCTCTAGTCTTGCTACATTGGGGACGGTTAACTCAGAAAGCCATCGTGTAGCTGTAGGCAAAATTTAAAGACTTAGAAAATTACAGATATATAAATTTTAGTCTATTTTTGAAATTATACCATAAGAATCTCCATATAAAATAAATATTCCTTTTCGCCATTGTTTCACTTACATTCTTGAAATTATTTACAAAAGATAAAAAAATGAAATCAATGAGAGTTACAGAGGAGTTTTTCCTCTAAAGCTATTACTTTTGTCGAATATTTTAACAGTACAGAATTTCAATATCATGATATATACATATGGGTTAACACAATGAAGTAAAATAACTCGTATTTTTAACAATAGATCAATATTAACTGAGATACCCAATTAAATATATCACTTCTTGAGCAAATAACATTCTGCAAAACAAGAGAAAAACTGTTTAAATAAATATATACGCAAATAAGATTTGGATAGTTGTTTTTCCGATTCGTGTTCTCGAAGTATATTTGTAATGGTTATTCAACACTGGCTAACTGTTGCAGACTTACTAAGAACTTTTGTTGTGTAAGTGATAAAACATTAATCTGTTTCGTAAAATAGGAACAAACTTTTATGTGTTTTCCTTACAGCAAAGCCGCATCAGGGTATTTGCTGTGACCATCGAAAAGAATCTGACCCCTTATTTTAATACTATAAACACAAAAAAATTACCGCTGTTTCAGCATGGTACTTCAGATAAAGGCGAGATATCCACGTGAATTAAAATTAAACATAAACATAGCAATCAATGTAGCTAATTAAATAAACGGTCGAACTAACATGAAAACATAAAACAAATATTCGTGCTTTCAATATATTTTCTGTTAAATTTAGTGTTGATATACAAAGTTCTGTTTCAAAACTTACAGAATCAGCTAATCACCTTTATAAGGTTCGCTGTGATATAACCCAAGTGCTTTCTAAAGGTGGATCTTTCTTCTTCAGAAGTAAAAGTTCCCCAGTGGCTCGGCACTATGTCTACGGACTTACGATGCTAAAAACCGGGTTCCGATACCCGTGTAGGCAGAACACAGACAGCCCAGTGAATAGTTTTGTGTTTAATTCAAAGCAACGAAAACAACAAAAGTAAAATGATACCAAGCTTAATACTATATTCACTTACAATAATTTACTGTTTAAATATTTGTTTCTTTGTTTACGTAATGTGATATTTAAATAATACGATCTTTCTTCTAAAAGTGTTTTAAATATTGTTTAAATATATTTTTCCTTCAAGTGTGAGTGTTGTCCAGCATTTGCGTATTACGAACCCCTCTTTTAAGTAGATAAAATATAAAAGAAAAAGACAGTTATATTTCTGTTGCTGAGTTTGTGAAGTTCTAGAATTAACAATGATTATTCTACGCCAAAAAGCGAAATTGGAACTGGATATAGCTTGTTGTTATTTTTAAAACTGCAATGATAATTTTTGTCTTAATTTTTGTTTTATTAAAAAGTTCGTTTATCATCACCTCTCTTTTGTGGCTAGACCTGGATTCTAAAATTCCCTCTCAGTACATAATTGTTCTTAATTTAGCTTTCTTTAGACAAGTAGTAACATGGGGAAAAAATTTAATCAACGACTTTGGTTATCTTCACTTATGACGAAAATATTAGTAAAACATTTTCTCTATTTTTATATTATTAGATATTTATCATAATAATAAAAGTTTATTATTGTTATTAAGGTAGACGAGAGTGTGTTGTATTAACTTACAGGTTTCGGATAACTTTGTGAGTTCTGTATAAGAAACTGCTATGCTACGTTGTTTCTCTGTTGACGATATTTAGTGGCTAATTTTTCTCTGTGGAGTTTCTTTTTTGCCAGAACTTATAAATATTTTGATTTTAAATTATATTTCTAATTAATGCGTGAGTTTTCTTATAGCAAAGCTACACCGCACTATCTGCTGAGTCCATTGAAGTGAATCGAACTCCTGATTTTAACGTTGTAAATCATTTGACTTATCGTTGGACCAGCAGAAGTCTTACAATTAATAAATGAAACCCATTTTTTTTCCTAACTTAGTTTTATTATCTAACTCCCAGAAAAATTGATAATTGAAAATACACCGTGAAACATTTTTCTTTGCAGTTGTTAAAAATGCTTTCGGCCTGGTATGAGCAAGGGTGTTTAGGCGTACCACTCGTTATCTGAGTGTCGCGGGTTCGCATCCACGTCGCGCCAAATATGCTCACCCTTTCAGCCGTGGAAGCGTTATTACGTGACGGTAAATCCCACCATTCGTTTGTAAAAAAGAGTAGCCCAAGAGTTGACGGTGGATGGTGATGACTAGCTGCCTTCCCTCTAGTCTTACACTGCTAAATAAGGGACGTCTGGCACAGATAGCCCTCGAGTATCTTTGCGCGAAATTCAAAATAAATGTTCTGCCAACGTGTATGGTGAGAAACCCAGGCTTAAATAGGTTTGTAAGTTAGTAGTGACTTACTAGTCCTATGACAGAACCGGAATGAGAAGTGGATGATCTGTTCTTTAACATATTTTTATTAATCAGAATGTTTAACCGATCATTGAGTGAAAATGCCAAAAAAAAGTATCCTTTTCAGATATCTTGAAAACATACATCAGATACTTCAAAACGTAAGCCAGTTGGATAAGAAAGTTGAATACATCATTTTTAAAACTGGAACAAGGGCTAAGCAATTATGGTTTGGAAATTCGGTCACCCATCTAAACATAAGACTGTTTTTTTTATACACATTGTGATTATTTGATTTACTATAAGTTACACAATACATGACTGGTTGAAGCCTCTAATTGATATTGAAATGAAAATTATGAATTTATGACCTCTGACTTACCAGTGAGCTACTTAAAACCTCAAGATCTATCAAAATATCATCAAGTAATATTTGCATTAAAACTGCACAAAACTAAGTGAAAACGTCACTTAATAGCTTTTATTACTTCAAGGACTGTAGTTTTATGTAAAAAGAATTCTTCATATTTCAGTGAAGATAAGCTACTGCAATATAAGTTAGAAGAAAGCAAGATCTTTGTAGCATTTTCGGTAAGTACCTTTTAGCATTCAATAAAAACTAGAGAACAAACTGGTGGTTTGTTTTCGTTGCGATTATCTTCATAATTTGAATTGTGTATGATAAAAAAATATTGATATCATCATAAAAAGCTAATAAGTACTTCATAGAAATTAGCATCTTTGAAAACAAAAATAATAAATAATTAAAGAATATCCTAAGAATGAAGTATTAACCATTTTATTTAGGTTTTACCAGTGTATTACACAGCAGGAGTTTATAGAATGTCTTTTTTATTATTTTCTTATAATTTTTGGTTCTGAAATTTCTACAACCACAAGTATATTCCAAGAAAAGAAACTGTTGAAGTCAGTTCAGTATAATTTTTGAAACTTACCACTTGAAATTTTATCTTAAATATATTAGTATATTTTTATATTTATACATCTGTCAATTTCCTATGTGTATTGAATAAACTGAGTGCTATAAAAAGAAGTACCTTCTTTTCTTCATTAGTACTCACAATTTAAGACTGATACAAAGCTCTAAATGTCTTCCGTATACATTATAATTGTTACTTATTGGACAATAAAATATTTATTTCTCGAGAAATCACATTGGTGCATATTAGAGATACATACTTCGTTACTTAAATATGACAACACTACAACAAGTTTTTTTGCATAATTTTTTATTCAAAAGATTATAATATTAAATATTACAAGAGTGTTAAAATTAACGAATATAATGAAGTGCATTGAATTTACCAGTGACAGAAGTCATGTTAACAAGCTGGTAATTTAGGGGCTAATGTGTTACAAGGATGAATCCATGTCATTTAGTTAGTTTGTGACCTCTTTATTGAACAGTAAATTATTTGTATAAATTAATATTGCTTGTTAATATATATAGTTCATGTGGGAGTAAAATTATGAACTTTGTGTTTATTGAAAAATAAATCTTTCCAGGATTTATAAATCATTATTATAATTCTTGTTTCCTAAAAACTAACGGATATATTTTTTTTCGATCATATTCTAGACAAAATGAACATATGGAAACACAAATAAATAAGAATATTAAAAACAGGATTACACAAAGAAACAAATTGAAACAATTCATTTGAAATGTCAAAACCATTCGTATTTCCGTTTTAGGAAACACAGTGTCCTGGTATTGGAATTATTCTAGCTTCACTAAGTTGTTTCACCTACTGAAGTGATTGTGTAATGGTTTAACAGGTTCCAGACATCTCCAAACAGGCATTATTGATTCACCGTGCAATACTCATGGCTTTATTTTATGTACCAGTTATTCTTTATTGCGGCCATATTTTTTTACTTAGAAATCTTGACCAATGTTTGATAATTTTCACCAGAGTAATTACCAGAACATTATCTATCTTATTTCTGTACAAATCATTAGACTTTCTCCCGTTACTTATAAAGTCAAAATTAATTTTCACAGCAATTCTTGATTTTTTAATACTGCGAGAAAAAGTACACGTGATTGATATCTTTACCACAAAGGATGGAACAGCAACTCGGGTGCGCAATCTCTAATTCGTGGATCTTTCCTAGCTGTTGGTAATGGGTTTTGTGTGTCGTTGAGTCATATAATAGTGCGTCGGATGACTTTAAAAACCATAAAAAATGAGGTAAATTTAAATTATGCTTTCTTCGTTAGAGAATGATAACAAATTATATACACGGAAACATAAATGTTTACACTAAATAGCTTAAATCTCACATCATCATAGATATATTATTTTTATCAGATAATGCTGGGCTTTTTAACTATTGAATTACATTTCTATAGTGGTGGCATCTATTGCTTCAACATGAAAGACGTGACGCGTGACTACAAATTATACGTACACGTGAGGTTAGAAATTATTTGTCAGGAGGGAAGAATTTAACAATATATGTGCAATATGTAGGAAAATGTCCAATATATTTCTCAAATTATTTTTACATTTCACTGTTAAAGTGAATGAAATAAGTTTATGCAAAGAGATCAAATGGAGCGTATCATTCTGTGAAACATGACCCTTCCAACTCCGATTTATAACTACCCCTTAGAACTCTTGTAGTCATGAAATATTTTTGACAACAATTAAATTTTCTTTCTGTACTATCCCTAAAAACAGCTTATTCCAAAATCCATTTTATACTTTACGAGACTGTATTTCAAACATGTGGAAATATACTATGGATTATATTAGCGATTTAAATACTTAGTTTAGGCAAGCGTTATTTTTTTGTTAATGCTTTGTTCGTTGAAAAGGCTAATTGTGTGTTTATCTGGAAATTATTTTTCTTTCATCTTACATAACATAATAACTGTTGAAGTTGTAATTTTGTTGAGTGGAGTGCGTGCATTTTTTTTTCTCACGTTAGTAGTAAGTATGAAATCACTTCTTCAATGGTATTCTGAAAGTCCTGAAAGTTTCGCTGAAAGCGTTTAACAAAATAATTTAGAAGAAGAATGATAGGTTAGTCTCAACTTCCTTTATAGGAATAATAAGATAAATAAGAGAGATACAAACCCATTTCTCATATTGACGCCTAATTTTAATTAATTATACTTTATCTTATTATCTAGGATCTGAAAATAAATAAAACGTAAAAACTTTTGTTTAATTAAATATGTTACAGAGAAACTAAATCATAATTTTGTCACTTAAGAGTTTTTAAATAACATTATATAATAGTATCTTTTTGCGAGTATTTTTAGAAGCCAATTATTTATTTCCAAAGAAGTATTCTGATGAAACAGTTTCTTCCTACTTAACCCTATATGAATAAAAGATAGTGGAAAATGTATCACTTTTTCTCTCCACCTCTGTTTCAGGCTTGTCCTCAAGCTCGCAATTGACTTTAATCCTGCAACATGGCTAAAAAGTTTATGTTCGTCACCACATAAATAACATAGTCTTAAACAAAGAACTACATATAAGTGCAAAAACAATTTCAGGTTTAATAGAATTACATATAATACGTTATGAAATAAAATATTTCTAAAGATGTCAAAATTAAAATGATCACCTCATGTGAAAAATAAGGTTTAAAAACAGAAAATTCTTTTTCATCATCTATTTTTATCATAACAAACGGGATAATGAAATAAGTAAAGAATAGCTCTATAATTATAATTAAGAAACTAAAAGTAATAATGAAACATTACTTCAGGAAGAAATTATACAGAAACCCCTGAAAAAAATATCTAAAATTTATTACAACATACAAAAAATTTATAATGAAAATGTGATAAATATACATTTTATACCTATGTTGAACGTAAATAAATACACATACCTTTTAATGATAACAATTATTTTATAGAAATAAATAACAGAAACTAACTATGATTTTTGGAAGGAGTACTCTGACGTATTTTGCAATTAGCAGTATAAATACAAAGAACGAAAACTAAAAATCTTTAAACAATAATCATCTGTCCCCTTTGGAAAAGGTAGTTTAATAGATTGGATAAAAATAGAAGGTAAATTCATGATCTTTTAGCAGTGAATGAAGAACATTATGATGATATAAATTTTAAAACCTTTTTGAGCTTTGAAAGAAAGATATAATATAGAAACTATGAGAAAACTACTATCAATTTAAAAGTAAATGTAAGTGTGCATAAAATGCAGAAAATACTCCTTATAAAACAAATATATCAAAGATTAAAAATTCTATTTTTTAAGAAAGTGGTCTATTTGTAGTAAAGCACGAAAGTTTCTGTACTTCTCCAACGACGTGGAACAAAACCTGTTCGCTACAGTTGTAAGTCCGCAAATATACTGCTGTTTCAGTGGTGAGATAAAGAAATATTTAAGATAAAGCATGTTTATACAATTATTCAATAAAAAAAGCAAAAGTATAATAACTAAAAATAAAGATAAATAAAAAATTATACAATTTATTTCACACATTCTTTTACGATTTGAACGCGAAGTTCTCGGATAACAAGTAGAGCTCTTATCCCTCTGGCCATACCGAGCCCTGTGTTTGTGTACCTACTTATACCATCTGAAACTTTTTGTGTAGGATTGCACTTAACCACAACGAAGAATTCTTTGTTATTTATCTTTTCGACTGCTAATTTCATTCAATATTCTTACGTAACTAGATGTTATCTCGAAAGCGATTATTCTTTTCTTTCAAATGATTACTATATTTTTTATAGTTGAGAAAATAAGTAAATTATTTTTCGAATTTGGAAATTTTCTTTTCAGCACGTGGCTTTATATACGTCATCAAAAATGCAATTTAAATTACAATTTTTTAACTCGTACTGATGGCGGTTAAAGATTGGATATTTATTTCAGGAACATTTTTGCTTTCGAATGAAAGAACAAAACATATATTTAGTGAATCTTATTCTCAGCGAAGTCTCATATGAATCGATACGCACTAATTTATTTTTCATTTACAAATTAAGGAGTCGATGTTATACAGTAGTCTCTAGTTGAGATCAACACTTTGTTATTAATTACTACATTTTTAGACTGTTATGCAAAACGATGAATTACAACGATTATTAGAAGGGTTAGTGGTAAAGTTTAATTCTATATTTGGTTTTATTTCTTTGCGGTTCATATATCACGAAGTCCCCACAGTGGCACATTGGTATGCCTGCGGACTTACACTACCATAAACCGGATTTCGATACTCATGGTGGGCAGAGCACAGGTAGTTCTTTATATAGCAAAGTGCTTTATAACAAACAAAAACAAGGTAATATATCATAAAAGGTCATGCAACGGTAAGAAGTAAATTCATAAATCAAGTAGAATGTGATTAAAAGTCTGTTAATCTAGGATTAAAGGGAAAAAATATTTTAAACTGTGCTCACAAAATTACTTAATGTTCACCTTTCAAATTTTATTTATTTATTTACAAAATAAGATTTACCCTTCTTTTTACCATTTTAAAATTTTTGTAATTTTTCAGGTCATATTATAAATATATCAATATCTGACTCTCATGCTCGAATTATTTTTAGTTCATTTGTTAATGTTCCCTGTTTACTTGTTAAAATAATTCTTTATTTTACGTTTTTTTGCCAGTTATCATTTTATTCAATCCTGGTACAAAAGAGGCTGAAAGTTTGAAAACCTTTTGAATGTTGTATGATATTCATCTCGGACATAAATATATATTTTAGTGATATTAAATAATTTATGTCTAGTTGAAGTTTAATGAATGAACAAAATCATCAGGAAGAACTGCGTTAAAAACAGCAAATCCCAACCTCTGATTAATTATATTATAAAATATTCAAGCCATAAATCAAAACACACAAACATGAAGCTATAACGTAGGGTTATAAAAAGTATTCTAGGTTTTGGAAATGACAGCGGTAATAGGACCCTGATTATTATGAGAATATATCGCCTATTAGTCTTAACCTCCAATTCACTAGTCTCACATCAGAAAATTAGAAATTAGGAAAGCGAGATGTGGATACTCAAGTCCACAACGTCCACATCTCTATCCCTCACTGTCTGCAGACATTTGTAGGAAGGTAACTGCTCTCCCAAGCTAGAATGAGAAAAAAATAAACATAAAAAAATGAATAACTAAATAAAAATAAAAAGTACGTATATCTACAGTTTACTCACAGTTATTTTTTCAATAGAACATTTACATTGAAATAAGTGAATTCTTCATTTTATCCACTCAACCACTCATGGCTCTACTCTTTATATAAAGTGAACACTTTATATATGATTTTACTCTCGCGTTAAAAAACAAACAAAAGATTAAAATAACATTCAACAATGCCTCACAATAAATCTACTGTATTCTATATTAAAAAAACATAAAAACAATATAAATTATTTGCTATGCACTGCAAGCTCGTGAGTCATACAAACAATATTTAGGATAATAAACAGTACACATTTTACCAATACAAAGAAAGTTGTAACAACGCGAGGATGAGAATTTACCACAGATTACTACATAGAGTAATAAAGAGTGACTTGTAGTAGAGCTCGACATTTTTATGAATGAGAAACAAGGTTAATTGAGGACGATGTTTAAACACAGATTGCTGTGTTATAAAGTAGAGTCTTTAGCTGAAAAAAAACAACGTTATCCTGTAAAACAAATAGCATATAACCTGATCTTTATTAATAGTAGTCGTCAAACCCGCTACTAAGGAGAATATGTGTCAATTTAATAACGAAAATGTATCGTAGTTAAGGTAATCTAACTCTAAAACAAGGGTGATTAAAACTGGTTTCACTGAATTTTTACATAAAAGTCAAATATGTATGAGGATTGCAACTAATTATCAATAAGTTTACGTCCTTATGGTAAGGTTGTGGAGATTAAATATCAAGTTTCTTATTGTTACTATGCTATACGATCGTCTAAGTCTATTTATAAATTGACAAGTTTATTATAATTAACAAGAGGCTAATTATTAAATAGCTTTTATTCCATGTCTTGACATATAAAGTAGTATTATCTTAGCGAACCTACATTGGATATTAACCGGTACAGATTTATTCATTTTAAGAAACATAAAAACGCAGATGACTTCACTTCAATCAGCAAGTACCAGTATTTCGAATTTCAGCCATTACTGACACAGGAAATAGTTCTACGTATGACATTTCCGTAAATGACAGCAGTTAACAGAATCAAAGTAGTATTAAGACTAGTGTGTTGTTAGTATTTGATTAAAAATGACTATTATAACTGTTAAGTATTTTCTGCTGATATTAACAATATATTGATATATTGTCCTCTTATGACGAGTTATTTCTAACTTCATGAGTTCTATAATGATGAGGATTGTTTTCATTAATTTCAAATTAGAGTAATAGATGTCACTACTATAGTAAATGTCATACCATAGTTTATATTCTTAACGTCAGATGTTTTTCCATATTTTACTCTCAAACAACAATCCTTTCAATTTCTCCAATGAAACAACTAGTCGCAACATTTGCATCAGATCCGGATGGAAGCAAGCGAAAACATCATTTTATACATGTAGCTTTTATTATTTGAAGTACTGCCCACTTGATGTGAAGAGAACACTTCATATTTCAGGTAAGACAAGCTAATGGAATATGTGTTAAAAGAAACGAGATTGGATAGAGAATTTTGCGTAAGTAACTTTTAGCGTGTAATAAAGACGATTTAATATACTTAACATGGACTTATACTGAGATAGTTTAATTCTCTTTGATGGTCTCTTTTCCACGAGATATTCTTGAGAATTTAAATGAAGTGTGATAGAAAAAAATAGTTATCAGCTTCATTGTGACTACACCAAAGTTGTTTTCTCAGTGGTGTCCAGAAGACCCATTTGTAGAGAAATATATATGGAAAAACGGCTCGTCTGAGTTGAGAAAATATTTTACGTAGAGGAGTGAACAACGTTTCGACCTTCTTTGGTCATCGTCAGGTTCACAAAGAAAGAAAGAGGTAACTGACCGGAAGTTGACCTCATGTTGATAGGGGTTGTTTAACTGAGTGTCGGAATGTAGAGGGCCGTGTTAGATGTTTGAGTATATAATTTTAAATTATTTATTTTATTATTTTTAATATAGGTATAAAGATGTTTCTTTGTATTGGTTTATGTTGTTCTTTAAGTAAGGCTTCTTTAATTTTGCGTTTATGTTTATTTCTTTATTTAGTATTTGAGTGTTATCTATGATCATCAATAAATTTCCTCCACAAACCGTAGGAAACATTATACGCACACATCTAGACAGAAATCAAAATCAACCAACAAAAGTAAATATATCTCACGAATAAAAAAATCACGAATACATACATTGCTGCATACTATATACTCCCGACATCAGCAGATAAATGCCAATATTTGGCAAAAACTAGTACCAAATTATGACATTGCAGTTAATACCAAATTTATACAAAAAACAGGCACAAAATTGAGGTCTATACTATGTGAAAACTACACTGACCAACATTATTTATAAAATACAATTTGATAACTGCCACGACTTCTATATTGGAGAAACAAGTAGAAAAATGGAAACCAGATTCAAAGAACATAAAAAGCCACCTTCACACGTTTTTGAACACTACAAGTCAAATGAACACAACATAACCATAGAAAACACTCAAATACTAAATAAAGAAACAAACATAAACAAACGCAAAATTAAAGAACCCTTACTTTTACAACAACTTAAACCGAAAATAAACCAATATAAAGGAACGCCTTTATACCTATATTAAAAATAATAAAATAAATAATATACAATTATATATTCAAACATCTAACACCGCCCTCTACATTCCGACAGTCAGTTACACAACACCTTTCAAACACGTGGTCACTTCCGGTCAGTTACCTCTTTCTTTCTTTCTTTCTGACGATGATCGAAGAAGGTCGAAATTTTGTTCGCCGCCTTTAAGTAAAATATTTTCACAACCCAAATTAGCCGTTTTTACATATATATTACTCTACTAGTGGGTCTTCTTATCTATTTGAATTAGGCTTCACCACAATATTACATGTTAGGAAATATTAAAACATTAAACTTTTGATTTACATTATTTGATATGTTTTATTTATTCTTATTTGCTAATGATTTTTCCATTTCTCGAATGTGTACATTTTGAAAAGGATCCAGTAATGTCGATCAGTACAAGTTTGAAAAGTTACAAGTTGGGTTTTCATTTTTAATATCTCCTTATATTCAATATGTTTGTGTCTGCTAGTTTCCTTTCTGAATGAATAAACCGAGCACTATGGGAAGAAGTAACTTCTTCTCCTCAGGATAACTCACGAAGAGTTCGTTTGTTAGAATAATTATTCCGTGTCTTGTTATCATTATTAAAGAGTAAATTATGTGCACAAAATAATATTTATGTGAAAGTCAAATTAATAATTTTGTGTTTATTAGTTACGAATTTGCCGCTTTAATAAAAATATTATCATAAGTTTCGTTTCCTAACAAATATGTCACTAATACTTTATTTTTCTATCACATTTTAGATTGTCCAGAAAAAGTATACGTCATCTTAAGAAAGCACAGATAAAAGAGAACATCAAAAAAGAAAGTAGCAAGTCGAAACAGCTCACTAGAAATGTCAAATACATTTGTGTCTTCGTTTCATAAAATGCAGTTTCCTGGCATTGGAATTATCTTAGTTTCACTCCAATGTATCACCAATTGTAGTCAATGGGCATTGGTTAAAATCGTTTCAGATATCTCCAAACAGGCAATATTGATCCACCGTGGAATATGCATGGCTGTTATATGTGTATCAGTTATTTTACATAGCGGTCTTTCTTTTCTTCCGAAAAACCTGGGTCAGTATCTGTTAATTTTTACCAGATCAATTATCGCAACTCTAGCTATCTTGTTTCTGTACAAATCTTTAGATTTCTTGCCATTAGTCGACACTACAATTCTCGCAAAGACAGATTTGATTTTCACCGCAATTCTAGGTTTTTTAATATTGAGAGAAAAAGTACATTTTTTGGATGTCATAGCCATCACGTTATCCATTGTCGGGATCATCTTGATTACTCGTCCTACATTTATATTTGAGGAATGGGACAACAACTTGGATGAACAATCTCGGATTCTGGGGTTATCACTAGCTATCGGGTATGGTTTTCTGGAATCATTGGCGACTATAATAGTGCGTCGGATTGTATCTTCACACTATGCTGTAGTGATCTTCCATTACTCGGTTATACAGATCGTAATATTATACAGTTACCAATATATCGTTAACGAAACTATATTTCCAAAATGTGGAACTGTGCCTTGGATTATAATAATGATTGGAATACTTAGTTTTGCTACCCAGTATTTTTATGTTAGCGCCCTGTATTTAGAAGAAGCTGGCTTTGTGGCCTTAGTTAGTTCCATAGAAATTGTTTTTTCCTTCATTTTTCAAATCACTATAACTGGTGAAGATGTAACTTTGTTGAGTATGGTAGGTGCATTATTCATTACGTCAGCAATAATAATAAAATCATGTCTTCAATGGTATTCTGAGAGTCCTGAAAGTTTTTTGAAAGCCTGGAAGAAAATATGCTTAGTATGCCTTAGAAGTAGAATTGTATCTTCGACTGAACTTTCTCTACAGGAATTATGATATGAAAATGGACATTAAAACTTGCTTTGCCCGACGACCCCTATATTAAAGTAATTCAATTAAGTTGAACTAAAAAATCTAATTATATTTTCTGTCATTTAAGAGTTTTTATCAATATTATATACATATTTAGATCATTTATAGAAGCTCAATAATTATTTTACAACAAATGAATGTTTCTTATTTGAATGCTATTTGAGTAATTACATTATTTCTCATTGATTTTCTTACTGAAATGACCAGTAATACTGAAACTCAACTTATAATTGTATTAGGAAGTTTCATTAAATGATCCTAGTCGAGAAAATGATCAGAACTCGTTTCTCCAAATGTATTTAACTATACAGAATAACTCTTAAAAACATGAACCATAGTTATTTTTTAAATGTTTTAAACAACATAAAGCCATAGAATAGCCTATCTTTCTTCTACCCACTCCAAGTTTGGTTTGGTTTGTTTTTATGAATTTGTCGCCAAGCTACTCGAGGGCTATATGCGCTAGCCATCCCTAATTTAGCAGTGTAAACTCGAATGAGTTGATATATTATTTCAAGATTACCAGTTTTATTTTATTTTATAAGTTTTAATTTTATAATGTAATTCCCTAAAAGTGTGTCATCTGTCATTCAGCCAGTAGACAAAAAATGATGTCACACAAGAAGAATAATACACTTTGTAAGTTACAACACAGCATGAGACATGAACTTTAAAGTCAGAATTAATAATATACACACAAGAAATACACAACCTTGAGAATAGAAATACCACATGTTGAGGGAATAATCTAATGATATATGGGAAATATCATCAGAAGATGTGCAATATATTCCTCAAATTATATATCAATTTCAAAGTCAAAGGAACAAAGTAGATATAAGCGAATATACAAGAAGCTCATTTAAAAATTTTAATCCGTCATACTAGTAGGTTCCAACCATTCCAGGTATCATCCTATTTATTCTTGTTTATTTCTTATCCAACAATTCAATATCTTTCTTTAGGAAGAGATCCCAAAACTGTACAAAATTCTCTTAATAAGGCCTTGCAAGTGATCTATACAGTGAAACAATAATATCCATATATCATATTTAATAGTTCTGAAGATGCTAACTTTTATCCAGTCAAACCTAGCTTTATTTATTAAAATTCTTTGCATTTTTACTCTTAAACCAAATTTTCTTTATTAAATTACTAAACGTTTCCCCAAACCTACAGATTTAATTTTAACAAGCTTTTCTCTTCACTAAACCTTTTCTATAAGTCAAGTAAAGGAAACATACAGTTTCATTGCAAGGAATGTTAGAATAAGTCTTAAAGAAGAGTTTCCATTAGTTAAAACGTGCTGACTTTATGACACTATATCAAACTGCTTTAATTTTCTCAATATCATTAATCACATTCTCCAAAACCTTTCCACATTCTAATGTAATACTATCTGTCCTACAATTAATTGTGTGGACAGTGTTTATCACTTTCTTCAAATGTTTGCCAGTTTGTAATCTTCTAATATCTTTCCAATTTTCAATGACCATTCAACATATTAGCCATTCTTCACATTTCAACCTGAACTTAGTGCTATTTTCTTTAATATTTATTAACCTAAAGGTAAAATGTTTTTGAAAATATGATTCGGGAAAATAGAAATGTTCAATTTTTCATCATTTTAAGAATTTAGACTGATTGGAAGTGTTAAGTGGAAACAAATTAACTGTTTATAGGAATTTCAGAAAAATGCTAGAAAGGTTACTGCAGGTAAAAAGAAAACAGAAATTGGATACATGAAAGTATATTGACATATAAGTACATTTTACTTAAATTCAGACATTGTTCTTGACTCATTATTTAAAGAGAAAATGGCAGCATGTAATACCACATATGAATACAAACGTTACATCTTATCATTTAACGTCTTGCAAGTAATGTAATAACGAGAAAAAATTTAACTCATTAACGCCTCTTGTGTCACA
The DNA here is from genome assembly GCF_004210375.1 of Tachypleus tridentatus. NCBI lineage: Eukaryota > Metazoa > Arthropoda > Merostomata > Xiphosura > Limulidae > Tachypleus > Tachypleus tridentatus. Next base: position 33,634,420 of record NC_134828.1, on the reverse strand, counting down.
GGGGTATATCTACAGATCTTTGCTACTATACTCGTAGTTGGCGGACTACAGATAGCCCTTTGTAAAGCTTTGTGAACACAAGATCAGTCTGATGACGGACAGAATAAGTTCTCCCATGTCCAGTGTATCAGAAAGTACACCCATTTTTGACTCTGGCTTGCCACCCCACAGGAAGGCGAAGACATGACGCTCAATAGCCCATACAGTGCAGTCCATAGGAGGAATAGCCCCAAGGTACATGACCAAGGGAAGTATCTACCTTCTCATAATCTACGCCCTGCTAACAAAGTAGGCAGGAGCAGTAATCGTGCACTGCCGAACCAACACGCTGCACCATCTCCCCTAGGCAACCTATATGGCACGCGAGAAAACGAACCCCAAAGCAAGTGACTGGGGTGAAGTCCAATCCAGTTCAAACGAGGAGTCGGGAGCCGAGGCTCATTTGCCCACCCACCGAGCATGGTTGTGCTGGAAAGCAATGGTCTGAGAGTAACAGTGAACAATGGCCAGCGTCGATCCTAACGATGATGAGTTCTCAAAGAACAGATTCGCATCGTTTGTATGAGAAACATACTTAACACTCATACTCCCCTGTAACTGGAGGCCACATATCCGAGACCGAGTGATACAGATAAGAGAGTAGGCAAGACAGCGACAAAAATCCAGGACACTACTGCAGGATAAAACACTACTCAATATCCACCGTAACTCCCAGTTATCCAAACAAACCAGTATAGTTCGAAATCACCACATATCTAGTACCTTTATTGTGAAGGATGCTCTAAACATGTCATTATATGCAGGAAGGTGTACTTCCGCATCAAGTAGTGCCAAGTTGTTAAATGACCTTATTCACAACTAAAATAATTATTAGAAAGTTTACGAAAAATTTCCTTAATTTTTATTTCTTTATATTTATTTAATACATTCTTACATTTTTTACAGAATAGTTCCATACTTTATTTAAAGTTTCTTTTTAAATATATTAACTGTTAATTTTTGTATCAGTATTTCAACACTACTGATAAAATATTGTAATTTATAACAAATTTAGCCCCGCATGGCCAAGCGCGTTAAGGCGTACGACTCGTAATTTGAGGGTCGCGGGTTTGCATCCCCGTCGCGCCAAACATGCTTGCCCTTTCAGCCGTTGGGGCGTTATAATGTGACAGTCAATCCCAGTATTCGTTGGTAAAAGAGTAGCCCAAGCGTTGGCGGTGGGTGGTGATGACTAATTGCCTTCCCTTGAGTCTTACACTGCTAAATTAGGGACGACTAGCGCAGATAGCTCTCTTGTAGCTTTGTGCGAAATTCAAAACAAACCAAAACACATACCCAAAGGTAAGAGAAAAGTAAAAAATTCTATAATTATTTTCCTATTATAACATGGTAGATATACTAAATAATAATTAGACTTAGATAGTGATATAGGCTGTAACCAAAACAATTAGACGTCATCCGATCACTACATGCTTCTTGTAAGTATTTATACTTACTAGCTGAGAGAATCCGTTAAAAAATCAAAAGTTTTTTGAAGGATAAAGTTAAATAATGTTTTGCTATATTCTTTCTTCTGTTACTAAGCCCTAAATGAAAGACGATAAAATACCCATTTTTTTAAACAAATAAGATCTTTCATCGCAGGCAGAAATTTTACGCAACTATAAGAGGGCAGTGAAATTAGTTTAATTTACTAAAATGTTCAAGTTAAGTTGATTTTAACACGAATTCTATACAGTATCTCAGCGTAAAGTTGGAACGCGTATAATTAAAAAAATTGGGTTACATACCAAACGCTATAGAAGATAATGCTTAAATCACTTAAAGACATGATTACATACATCACAAATCTCTCTCTGTTTGATTTTTATATACATTTTTATTAATACTAAACGTTCAGTAAAATATACAATGTGTCTGAACGTTACTGTGCATTCCTTAGTCGTTAAGTCTTCATGTTCTAAGTGTTGTAAGTCCATAAACTCGCCGCTGAGTCTTAATCAGTCTTTTTTTGTTGTTGCATTTTCCGTGTTCCATTTTGTTTTTGGTATTTCTATTGGCGTCCTGTAGCCCTTAATATTTTGTATACATCTATATTTAACCAAAAACTTTATCATTAATTATAGATCTATAACGAGCTAGTGTTTCTTGTTTATTTTATTTCTAACCAAGAAATTATCACTCATTTTATTCATTAAACGAACACTCCATCATTTATTCTAGTATGCAAAGAATAGCATCACATCTTTTAACTGGGGACACATCTTTATATTTGCTACGTATTTTCAGTTTTGATACATGTCCATTACCTAATGAAGCTCTGTCTAGAATATCATCAACTAGTCCTGTTTAAGCTTTTCGAGGTAGAGATTTTATTTGTTTGTGGTAAATCTACAAAAGCTGTCTTGTGGTGTATGTATTTTTCAATTGTCGACCCTGTGTAGGGTAAAAAGCCAGCAGCACACACTGCCATCACTTGATTAATTCTCTTACAAACGAAAAGGAGAATTTACAATCCTTCTCATTCTTACTGCTCCGCCGCATGTGAAAAGCCAATCTTCAATCTATCGATCCATAAATTAAGAGTCAAGCGACTAAGCCTTTAGGTATGTCAGACCCACTATCGAATAAGTTGAAAAATTATTACAAAACTACCAGTTATATTTTAGTTTAGAATTATTTGTTATACATCATAATCGTAATCACATGCAAAGCTTAAATACGTCAAGATTTATCTTCATCTAATGCTTGAAATGAAAGGTACTCTTTCTTCTGATTTGAGAGCTGTATAAACAACGACACTCAATGTTAGTGTAATTATTTTTAGATGTTCTTTCACTTTCTTTCCTATTTTCACGTTTATACATCTTGGTTTGTTTTTGAATTTCGCACAAAGTTACAGGATGGCTACCTGCGCTAGCCGTCACTAATTCACCAGTGCAAGACTAGAGGGAATGTTTTGGAATTTCGCGCAAAGCTACACGATGGCTACCTGCGTAGCCGTCCCTAATTTAGCAGTGTAAGACTAGAGGGAAGGCAGCTAGTCATCACCACACACCGCCAACTCTTGGGCTACTCTTTTACCAATGAATACCACGGTTGAAAGGTTGAACATATTTGATGTGACGTGTATTCGAACCCTCGACCCTCAGATTACTATTTGAACTCCTTTACACACCATGCCGGGATATAAGTCTTGGTCTCATAATCTTGGTGTTTTGGAATGATTTCAAGTCTGCAGCAAGTTGTTGAATAATCCAATCATCATTACGTAATTCTCTTGTGCGAACCCTTTGATCTTCTGACAACTTTCTACGCTTTTTGGGTCGTAACGTAAGAACACATTAATATATAGTGTCAAACACATTTTTAAATTAAGCTTTATTTGTAGAGTGATGTTAAATTGATTTCTTCTAGATACACCCGTACCATGTGATAGCTCCTTGCTATATTCTTCTATATTGTTAAGACATTGCCTGAGGTACTATGACAGTTATATGAGACACTACATTTTACCAGTATATTTATTCAAGCGTAGCTCTTATGACATGCCCTTGTTACACATATAGGGGAAAGCAAATGAATAATTGGTATTCTCACCCTAGCTAATTCAGTTGTCAAAAGGGATCCGTGAAGCATTATACCAATGTTGAAATTTATATTCGGTAATGGAATGGAAGAATCAGCCGAGTAAAATGGAAAGAATTACAAAACTTTCTTTTGTGTAACACTTTTACCCAGCACTGCATGTATTAGCTCAGCCTCGCCATTACACCAGGAGAACCTATGGTAGAAGATGTGTTGAAGTCCTGATGTACAATAAAACTAAACTGTCCAATGACAAAAATGTGGTTCCACAGTTAGTCTAATCCATCCGGAACATTATAACATAATGGATTTAAAAGATGGAACAAGGAAAACGCAACAAAGAAAAAGAGACTGATCAAGACTCAGCGGCAAGCTTATGGACTTACAACATGAAGCCTTAACGACTAAGGAATGCATCGTAACATTCAGACACATTGTACCTTATACTCAACGTTTAGTATAAATACAAATGTATATAAAAGACAAACAGAGAGAGATTTGTGATGTATGTAATCATATCATTAAGTGACTTAAGCATTATCTTCTATAGCGTTTGGTATGTAACCCAATTTTTTTAATTATACGCCTTCCAACTTTACGCTGAGATGCCGTGTATAATTCGTGTTAAAATCAAATTAACTTGAACATTTTAGTAAACAAAACTAATTTCACTGCCCTCTTATAGTTGTGTAAAATTTCTGCCTGCGATTAAACATCTTATTTGTTTAAAAAAAATGGGTATTTTATCGTCCTTCATTTAGGGCTTAGTAACAGAAGAAAGAATGTAGAAAAACAGTATTAACTTTATCCTTCATATACTTTTGATTCTTTAACGGATACTCTCAGCTAGTAAGTATAAGTACGTGCAAGAAGCTTGACTCGGATGACATCTGTTAGTGTAGGTAATAACTATCTAAGTGTAATTATTATTTAGTATATCTATCATTATTAATAGGATAATAATTATAGAATTTTTTTATTTTTCTCTTAACTCCGGGTATGTGTTTTGGTTTGTTTTGAATTTCGCACAAAGCTACAACAGGGTTATCTGCGCTAGTCGTCCTTAATTTAGCAGTGTAAGACTCGAGGGAAGGCAATTAGTCATCACCACTAATCGCCATATCTAGGGCTACTCTTTTACTGACGAATAGTGGGATTGACCGTCGCTTTATAACGCCTCAACGGCAGAAAGGGCGAACATGTTTGGTGTGATGGGGATTTGAACTCGCAACCCTCGGATTACGAGTCCACCTGGTCATGCTGAGCCCTGGGTATGTCTACCTACTTATACCGCTTGAAACCTTTTGTGTAGGATTGCTCTTAACTACAACGGACACTACTTTGCTATTTACCTTTTGGACTGCTAATTGCATTTAATATTGTAACGTAAGTAGATGTTAACTCGATAGCGATTATTCGTTTCTTTCAAATGATGACTATATTTTTTTATAGTTGAGACAATAAGTAAATTTTTACGATTTTTGAAATTTTCTTTTCAGCACGTGAATTTATATACGTCATAAAAATGGAATTTAAATTACAATTTTTTAACTCGTACTGATAGCGGTTGAAGATTGGATATTTATTTCAGGAATATTTTTGCTTTCGAATGAAAGAACAAAACATATATTTAGTGAATTTTATTTTCAGCGAAGTTTCATATGAATCGATACGCTCTAATTTATTTTTCATTCACAAATTAAGGAGTCGATTTTATACAGTAGTCTGTAGTTGTGGCCAACACTTCATTATTAATTACTAATTGTTTAGACTGTTATGCACAACGATGAATTACAACAGCTTTTAGAAGGGTTAGTGGTAAAGTTTAATTTTATATTTGTTTTTATTTCTTTGTGGTTCAAACATCACGAAGTCCCCACAGTGGCACATTGGTATGCCTGCGGACTTACACTACCATAAACCGGATTTCGATACCCATGGTGGGCAGAGCACCGTTAGACCTTCATGTAGCAAAGTGCTTTATTAGAAACAAAAACCAGGTAATTTGTCATGAAAGGTCATGTAATTGTAGGAAGTAAATTCATGGACCAAGTATAATGTGATTAAAAGACGATTAATCTAGAATTGAAAGGAAAAAATATTTTAAACTGTGCTCACAAAATTACTGAAAGCTCACCTTTCAAATTTTATTTATTTATTTACAAAATAAGATTTACCCTTCCTTTTACCATTTTGAAGTTTTTGTAAATTTTCAGTTCATATTTTCTATTTATTAATATCTGACACTCATGCTCGAATTATTTTTAGTTCATTTGTTAATGTTCCCTGTTTGCTTGTTAAAATAATACTTTATTTTACGTTTTTTTGTCAGTTATCCCTTTTTTCAATCCTGGTACAAAATAGACTGAAAGTTTGAAAATCTTTTCAATGTTGTATAATATTCATCTCGAACATAAATATATATATAAGTATATATTTTAGTGATATTGAATAATTTATGTCTAATTGAAGTTTAATTAATTATTATTATTAAGTTTAATATTAAACAAAATCATCAGGAAGAATTGCGTTAAAAACAGTAAATCCCAACCTCTGATTAATTATGTTATAAAATATTCAAGCCATAAATCAAAACACATAAACAAGAAGCTATAACGAAGGATTATAAAATGTATTATAGGTTTTGGAGGTGACAGCGGAAATAGGACCCTCATTATTGTGGGAATACATCGCCTATTAGATTTAACCTCCAATTCACTAGTCTCACATCAGAAAATTAGAAATTAAGAAAGCGTTATGTGGGTGCTCAAGTCCACAACGTCCCAAATCTATATCACCCCTCACTGTCTGCAGACATTTGTACGAAGGTAAATGCTCTTCCAAGCTAGAATTAGAAAAAAAAAAACAACATAAAAAGATGAATAAAAAAATAATAATAAAAAGTAAGTGTATCTACAGTTTACTCACAGGTTTTTTTCCAATAAAACATTCACTTTAAAAGAAGTGAATTCATCATTTTATCCACTCAACCACTCATGGCTGAACTTTTTATATAAAGTGAACACTTTACATTTGATTTTACTGTCGCGTTAGCAAACAAACAAAGGAAATAAAAATATTCATCAATGCTTCACAATAAAACAACTGTATTCTGTTTAAAAAAAAACAAAAATTTGTAACAACTCGATGATGAGAATTTACCACAGATTACTACATAGGTTAATAAAGAGTGACTTTTAGACGAGCTCGATATTTTTATGAATGAGAAACTAGGTTATTTGAGAGCCATGTTTAAACACAGTTTGCTGTGATATAAAGTAAAATCTTTAGCTGAAAAAAACACGTTATCCTGTGAAACAAATAGCATATAACCTGATCTTTATTAATAGAAGTCGTAAACCCGCTACTAGGGAGAATATGTGTATATTAAACAAAGAAAATGTTTCAGCGTTAAGGTAATCTAACTATAAAACAATGGTGATTAAAACTGGTTTCACTGAATTTTTACATAAAAGTCAAATATGTATGAAGATTGTAAGCAACTATAAATAAGTTTACGTCTTTATGGTAAGATTGTGGCGATTAGATATCAAGTTTCTTATCCTTGTTAGGATCCTTGTTATTATCCTATACGATCGTCTAAATCTACTTATAAATTAACAAGTTTATTATCATTAACAAGCGGCTAATAATAAACTAGCACTTATTCCATGTCTTGACTTATAAAGTAGTATTATCTTAGCGAACCTACATCGGATATTAACCGGTACAGATTCATTGATTTTAAGGAACATAGAAACGCAGATAACTTCGCTTCAATCAGCAAGAACCAGTATTTCGAATTTCAGCCCTTACTGACACAGGAAACACTTCTACGTGGGACATCACCGTTAATGATAGGAGTTAACAGAATCAAAGAGGATTAAGAGTAGTCTGTCGTTAGTATTTAATTAAAAATGACAATTATAACTGTTGAATATTTTCCGCTGATATTACCAATATATTGATATATTGTCCTCTTATGACGAGTTATTTCTAACTTCAAGAGCTCCATAATGATGAGGACTGGCTTCATTTATTTCAAATTCGAGTAATAGATGTTACTACTATAGAAATATGTTATACCATAGCTTATATTCTTAACGTCAGATGTACATCCATAATTTATTCTCAAACAACAATCCTTTCAATTTCTCCAATGAAACAACTAGTCGCAAGATTTGCATAAGATTTGGATGAAAGCAAGCGAAAACATCATTTTACACATGTAGCTTTTATTATTTGAAGGACTGTCCACTTGATGTAAAGAGAACACTTCATATTTCAGTTAAGACAAGCAACTGCAATGTGAGTTAGAAGAAACGAGATTGGTTAGAGAATTTTGCGTAAGTAACTTTTAGCGTGTAATAAAGATGATCTAATATACTTGACATAGACTTATACTGAGCTAGTTTATTTCTCTTTGATAAACTAATGGTCTCTTTTCCACGAAGTATTCTTGAGAATTTAAATGGTGTGTGATAGAAAAAATCTTTATATATGTAAAAACGGCTCGTCTGAGTTGAGAAAATATTTTACGTAGAGGAGTGAACAACGTTTCGACCTTTTTCGGTCTTTGTCAGGTTCACAAAGAAAGAAAGAGATAACTGACCGGAAATTCACCTCATGTTTGATAGGGGTTGTTGAACTGAGTGTCGGAATGTAGAGGGCGGTGTTAGATGTTTGAATGTATAATTTTATATTATTTATTTTATTATTTTTAATGTAGGTATAAAGGTGTTTCTTTGTATTGGTTTATGTTGTTATATAAGTAAGGCTTCTTTAATTTTGCGTTTGGTTATGTTTGTTTCTTTATTTAGTATTTGAGTGTTATCTATGGTCATCAATAAATTTCCTCCACAAACCTTAGAAAACATTACACGCACACACCTAATCAGAAAGGAAAATTAACCAACAAAAGTAAATATATCTCACGAATCAAAAAATCACGAAACAATTAACTCATGCATACCATATATTCCCGATATCAGCAGATAAATACCAACATTCGGCAAAAGTTAGTAACAAAATATGACATTCCAGTTAATACCAAATTTATACAAAAAAAACAGGCACAAAATTGAAATTAATACTATGTAAAACCGATACTGTCAAACACCACACCAACATCATATATTAAATACAATGTGATAACTGCCACGACTTTTTAATGGAGAAACAAGTACAAAAATGGAAACCACATTCAAAGAACATAAAAAGTCACTTTCAAACGTTTTCGAACACTGCAAGTCAAATAAACACAATATAACCATAGATAACACTCAAATACTAAATAAAGAAACAAACATAATCAAACGCAAAATTAAAGAACCCTGACTTATACAACTTCTTAAACCCAAAATAAACCAATACAAAGGAACACCTTTATACCTATATTAAAAATAATACAATAAATAATATACAATTATATATTCAGACATCAAACACCACCCTCTGTATTCCAACAGTCAGTTTCACAACCCCTTTTGAAACATGTGGTCACTTCCGGTCAGTTACCTCTTTCTTTCTTTGTGAACCTGACGATGACCGAAGAAGGTTGAAATGTTGTTCGCCCTTTTTAAGTAAAATATCTGCCCAGTATTTTTATATTAACGCCCTGTTTTTAGAAGAAGCTGGCTTTGTGGCCTTAGTGAGTTCCATGAAAATTGTTTTTTCCTTCATATTTCAAATCACTATAACTGGTGAAGATGTAACTTTAATGAGTATGGTAGGTGCATTATTCATTACATCAGCAATAATAATAAAATCATGTCTTCAATGGTATTCTGAAAGTCCTGAAAGTTTTTTGAAAACCTGGAAGAAAATATGCTTAGTATGCCTTAGAAGTAGAATTGTACCTTCGACTGAACTCTCTTTACAGGAATTATAATATGAAAATGGACATTAAAACTTGCTTTGCCCGACGACCCCTATATTAAAGTAATTCAATTAAGTTGAACTAAAAAATCTAATTATATTTTCTGTCATTTAAGTGTTTTTATCAATATTATATATATATTTAGATCATTTACAGAAGCTCAATATTTATTTTAAAACAAATGAATGATTTTTTATTTGAATGCTATTTGAGTAAATATATTATTTCTCGTTAATTTTCTCACTGGAATGACCAGTAATACTGAAACTCAACTTTTAACGGTATTAAGAAGTTTCATTAAATGATCCTAGACGAGAAAATTATCAGTACTCTTAGCTCCAAATATATTTAACTATACAGAATAACTCTTAAAAACATGATTAAATGTTTTAAACAACATAAAGCCATAGAATAGCCAATCTTTTTTCCACCCACTCCAAGTTTGGTTTGGTTTTTTGAATTTCGCGCAAAGCTACTCGAGGGCTATCTGCGCTAGCCATCCCTAATTTAGCAGTGTAAGACTAGAGGGAAGGCCACTAGTCATCACCACCCACCGCTAACACTTCGGCTACTCTTTTACCAAAGAATAGTAAGATTAATTGTCACTTTATAACGCCATCACGACTGAAAGGTTGAGCATGTTTGACGCGATGGGAAAGCGAACCCGCGACTCTCAGATTACGAGTGGCACGCCTTAACACGGTTGGCCATACCGGGCCTAAACTCCAAATATCGAACCGAAACGTTCAGTGCTATAAATCCTCATGTGCCAACGTTGAATCATTGGATGGGACAATTGTTTCTTCTTTCGCATATCATGATAACTGGTGAAGCTGTAACTTTTTTTAGTGTGGTAGGTACATTGTTCATTGTTCATTAAAGGTTTTCAAAGCTTGGAACAAACTAGGTATAAAATACTATAGAAGCAAAACAGTAACTTAGACTGAACTTTCTTACATGTAATAAAGAAGGAAATATTTCAATGTTTGTTTGTTTTCTCAAACATTTGTTTATGTCTAAAGATATAAAATGGAAAATTTTAAAAATAACTAAAATATCATGAAAAATACATGATATTCTTACATTTAGTTTTATTGTTCTTCGACACTAATACAGAATGTTATAAAATTTGATTAACCAATCTGTGAAACTTTCAGATAATATTGTACTCAAATATTCTATCTTATAGAAAAGCAATTAACATTTATTTTGATATTTTGTACTTAAATAATATACAAACTAAAATATTTAAGTTCATTTTTGGTAAACGTACTGCGAGTCATCAAACACAAGAAGCTGTGAGAGACAAGTACAAAGATAAGCTGCTAATACTATGTAGGTGTGAAGTACATGTAAGAGTCGAAAACAATGTTTATATATATTTATCTAACATCTGTATTATTTCAAATGCATGTGATATACGCAGTATTTGAGTAGAAATATATGAGGTAAACGGTATCTTCAAAACCTGTCATGAAAGAAGATTTCATAAACTGTTTGTTTAAAACAGCCAACATGCTGCAGTGAAAACTGTTTGCCTTCATAACGAGAGTGTAACCATGATAACACCTGTTACACTTGCATTGGCCTAACTAACTTATTCTCAATTTCTATACTGAAATATATGGACAGACATAATCAAGAGTAATCTTTTAATTTGTATTTCATGCAGCGTTATTATTTTACTAACTAATCACATCCAGAAACAAATTGAGGGTGCTTCTAATATATATTTTCTCTGTAGTAAACATAATAAATTTATATTCTGTTTCGTAGTTTATCTGTATTAGAAAGAGTTTGTAGTGTTTTTAATGTGTGAGTATAAAAACTATATTCCTCATTTTAATTTAAACCGAAGACAAGTTTAATGTCTGTATACTATTTGTTAACCTTCACTTTATTCATCGGAATTAATTTAAGAGGTATACTTCTACAGTAAAAGTACGATCTCTCGTAGACTGTAAATGAGTGAACAACGAGTAGAGCGCACCTGTGGCAGATGGAATGAGATGAATAGCTACGAAGTTCTCTTGCTCTGGATTCAGGTGTTGGTTAATTTATTTTTTTATTAAAAATATATTTTCGTATGCTGAGAAGTGATATTTCTACACTGTCAGAAATATTAATTATACGGTCTAATTAACTTATATCATTGTTTTTGTTTATTGTATTATATCTTTCTTTTTATGGACTTATTGATTATCCATACAAACTTCAAACTATATTTTTAAGCACTTGTTTTTGAGAAACACTCATTTGAGAAAAAATAAACTGAAAAAATCTTGATGGGTTCGAGATTTCATATGAATACGATTACTGTCAGAACAAAAATATTTAAACTTAAATATAACTTGTAGTTTTGTAATGATTTCTCATCTCATTCGACGCTGCCCCCAGTGGCAAAGCGGTATGTCTGTGGACTTACAACGGTTATATCCGAGTATCGATACCCGTGGTGGGCAGAGCACAGATAGCATATTGTGATGAATTCAATACAACAACAACATTCAATGCTGGGCCTCACCTGCTTTTATGACTAAGGCTCTCGACTCGTAATCTCAGGATCGATGGAATGGTCATCGACGTCTTACATTCTGTGGTTTGTATTTGAATTTGACGCAAAGTTACACGAATGTATCTGCGCTAGCCGTCCCTAATTTAGCAGTGTAAGACTACAGATAGTCATCACCACCCACAGCCAACTATTCGGCGACTCTTTTACCAACGAATACCGTGATTGCCTGTCACAATATAACGCCCCCACAGCTGAGAGGGCGAGTATATTTGGTGCAATGAGGATTTTAACCCTCAATCCTGTGAATACTGGTCGTGTAACTTAATCACCTGGCCATGCCGCGCAAACATGCGGTGAAGCAGTACGAATGTGAAGTATTGGAAATTTCCATTTTTATTGGTAACAGAAATAATCAAGAGATGGCAGTCTGTACTGCTAGATGTTTACATTTTCGAGCACGGACTTTTGAAATTACAGACACCAAAAGACAACTTTCTTGGCTTTACTCATAAATAATTTAAAATATATGGTGCCATTCTTCATACAATATAAGTGATGTATGTTCAATTAATGGATGAAATTAGTGATAAATTCTCGGTTAGAAATAAAATAAACGAGAGACACTAGCTCAATTAAAATCTAGAATGAATGTTTTTGTAAAATTCAGATTACACAAAATGAGAGTGATAAAGAATCAATAGTAACAAACAACAAAAAAGATGGAACGAAAAAAATGCAATAAAACAAATAAACTGACGATGATATAGTTGCAAGTTTATGGGCAGTAATATTTAGACACGTTGTATTTTATTCTCATGATCTGTTATAAATACAAAAGCACTTAATAGTCAAACACATATAGTGTACCATGTTGATTGATTTAAGATTTTTTTCCTCTTGTAGCATTCGTTATAAATTGGGTAAAATGCATAAACTATCTAAAATATCTGAAGAGTAATTACTCTGATTAATAATAATATGTTATCCGTATTAGCAACCTTAATAACCACTTTAATCGTGGACACACAGCAATTTTGTATATATTTTAAATAGTTTAATACCATGTACTCTGAAAAAGAAATAGATCCCAGTGGTATCCATTAATGGGTGAAATATCGAAGAGAAAATTAATAATCAAACGCTCCTTTGTGTGTGACATGTAAGTCTGGAGCTTATAATGCTGAGAATTTGGGTTTCATACTTTGAGTGGACACAATATTAAGTAAGATTGAAAGGTCATTATGTTGCTTTGTACTCAAGAAAAGTTTCCAAAGATAGCTACGGTCTTTTTTTTTTAATATATTTAGTATCATTTAAAATATTTTGAACAACAACAACTGATCATATACTCGACCAGGATCTTTTGATGAACTTTCCTAATATCATTTAAATCTGTTTGACCAGTAATGGACATCACAGTACAAACACTTGTGAGGAAAGATGTTTTCTCAGACTCGAAAAGATATCATTTAATGGAGGAGATAATACCAAAACTATAGTTAGAAACTTTAGTAAAAGTATGTTGAAATAATTAGAAGGTTTGCACCTTAATCCTATTTAATAATAATCTTTTGTCCGTGTTAAAATAGCTAGCTCCTAGAAATGCTCACAAAATGTTACTGTTATGCAATATCAGGGAAAAACTAATTATAGAAACTTTAATTTCTTTGGTATATAATTTACTTAAGTAAATTAAAAATTTTAGGGATCATTCCTTAGAAATCGTAGGTAAGAACATAAAGTAGAATTAGTAAAATATAAATGTCGTTTAATAAAATTGTTATTAATGCCTATAGTATTTTCATCATTCCTAAAGAGAATGTAAAATCGAAACTACTATTTTACTTCCAAAGAATCTTAAGCATATTTTGTTACAAGCATTTTCAAAAGACCATTGAAGGCATGCTTTCCTTGTTTCCGCTGACCTAATGAACAATGTACCTAACACACTCAACAAAGTTATATCTACGCCTGTTATCGTAACTTGAAGGATAGAAGAAAAAACAATTTTTAGAGAACACACTATAACCAGACAACTTGATTTTTCAACATATATGATTATAAAAGAGGAGGAGTAATCAGAAATATCCCGCCCATGGATATCGTGATAGATATGACATCAAACTAATTTTCTTTTTCTCGCAGTAACAAAAACGCTAAAATTACTGTGAAATTCAGTTTTGTCTTCACAAGAACTGCAAAATTCGCAAAATTGCAGGAACTCGAAAAAAACTTGCATAAACAAAAGAGAGATGGGTTCTGATCATTCCTGTTGTACAAAGTATGAGATACTGGCTTAGATTCTTCGGAAATAAAAATGGCCGCTATGCAAAATAACTGGTACACAGAAAACAACCATGTAGATTCTATGGTAAATCAATATAGCAAGTTTCGAGATATTTGGATTTAGTTTAACCATCACACATAGATTGCTGTGATAGCTAAAACTGAGTAATTACAGCATAATTCCAATACTAGAAAATATTATTTTTGTCATTTCAAACAAATAGTTTTCACTTGCTATTTTGCGTAGTCCTGTTTTTGTTATTCTTCTTTATTAGAACTTATCGACGTATATGTCAGATAGAAACAGAGGATATGAGACCTATCAGACTCACCCGGCAGTGTGTACAGGGAACTGGCGAGAATGTATAAACATGAAATGGCCTGTTCCAAATTTTGTTACTATCCACGGATAACGGGTAATGTCTAATTACCCGGTTTTGCGACGGATATGTCGCTGCTGTGGCATCAAAGGCCAATTACTTAGCGGCTTCCAGACCCCGTGGTGCGGCAAGTTTGTGGCATATAGACATACAGATAGTGACTGTGATATAAAATGTAATATCTCTAATGGTAGCCACACATTCTCGCGTTGTCCGAGGCGTGTGACATAATAAGGAGTGGTGGCTGCGGGGGTTTCCACCGTCCCACCCTCAAAACCAACAACTGCCGATGGTGGAGACTTTGTAGAGGCGCCAGCCTCAGCAGAGCCCGTAAATCGGGAATGAGGGTCTCTCCCGCCAAAGTTGAGGGGGCTTCGGCACTGCAGAAGTGGGGGACGCTCTGGGAGCCGTTTAGGGGGAAGGGCCTTTGTTTGGTTGGGACCTCTGAGGGGGCTCTGGCCAGCCTGTGTGACCTCAAGGTGTTCTCGTTAGGTTCTGCGCTGGCCTTTGTCCACTGTTACTCTAAGACCATTGCTTCTCAGCACAACCATGCTCGGTGGGTGGGTCAATAAGCTTTGACTACCGACTCCTCGTTTTAACTGGATTGAACTTCATCACCAGTCACTTGCTTTGGGGTTCATTTACTCGCGTGCGCAAGAGGTTGCCTGAGGGGAGGTGGTGCATCGTGTTGGTTGTGCAGTGCACGATTACCGCTACTGCTCTTTGTCTTGTACCTTGGGGTTATTACTCCTTTGGACTGGACTGTACGAGCTATTGAGCGCCATGTCTTTGCCCTCCTGTGGGGTGGCAAGTCTGAGGTAAGAATGGGTGTACTTGCTGATAAACTGGACATGAAAGAACTTATTGTTTTCGTCATCATACTGATTTTGTGTTCACAAAGCTACACAAAGAGTTATCTGTAGTCCGTCAACTACGGTTATAGAAAGACTGTTTCTAGTTGGCAAACATCTGCGGACGTAACTCTGTGCCACAAGAGACGTTAATGAATTTTATTTTTTACCCTTTTTTAGATTACTTGCAAGACGTTAAACGACAAGATGTAACGTTGTAATTCATATGTGGTATTACATGCTACCATTTTCTCTTTAAATAATGAGTCAAGAACAATGTCTGAATTTAAGTAAAATGTACTTTTATGTCAAGTTTCTTTCATGCTTCCAATATATGTTTTTTTTTATCTTTCTATCATTTTTCTGAAATTCCTATAAACAATAATTTTGTTTCCACGTAACACTTCCAATCAGTCTAAATTGTCTAAATCAGACCCTCAGATTACGGGTTGCACGCCTTAACACGCTTGGCCGTGCCGGACCCCTACTCCAAGTACCAAATCCAAATGTTCAGTGCTATAAATCCTCAAATGCCAGTCCTCCAACGTTGAGTCATTGAGCAACTAGGTAATATGGCGCAAAATTAATTTTAGAATTAGAGTTAATTTCCATTTAACTTTAAAAATAAAGTAAGTAAAACTAATTACCCTGCTTTTTTTAAGTTGCGTAAAATATATATGAAAACTTTCATACGATCGGACGCCTTGTCTTAAACCTTGTGTGTTATCGTCATTATTTAAGATCTTGATAACAAAAGAAGGTGGAAGAATTTATTTAACTTTATCTTTAATATATGTATTTTCTTTAACGGATAAATTTCACCTAGTAAGTATAAATACTTACAGGAAACTTATGGTGTTCTGATGTCTTATGTTCTTGTAGATAGTAACCAATACCAATACCTAAATCTAATTATTAATTAATTAATTTGTTATTATAAATAGAATAATAATTATTGATTTCTTACGGGTTTTTTATTCTCGGTATGCCTACGTTCTTATAACGCTAGAAACTTGGTTTCGATACCCATGGTAGGCAGAACACAGATACCCCTTTGTGTAACTTTGTGCTTACTAACGGAAGCAATTATATTCATGGTGTTATCAAAATGTGATTAAAATTCAAATATTCTATGGCTGATAAAAAAGTATCTTACACTGTGCTTTAAAAAATACCTCGAATTCAAAGTTAAGTTTTATTTACTTACTTTTGGAAGAAGATTTACCTTTATTTGTCAGTTTGAATTGTTTTTTTTATTGATTCAATCATTTATTATTAACATTACTTTTTTTTGTCCGGTATAATTTGATTCAGTTCTAAGGCAACAAATGCAGCCTTTTTGAAATTCTTCTTTACAATGGTTTGTAATTTTTTTCCTGGGATATACTTTGAGAGGCTCAACCGTTTTCGTCTGGTAAACTGTTATTTATCTAAAACGAATAAAGTTTGAATCATTAATTGTGAAAATCAATATTTTCTGACTGTCCGTCACATCAACTCACAAAAGCTCCATGTCTACCTTAACATTATTGAAACATGCACTTTCTGGCTACCAAACTGTCTTAAGAGTTCTGCTGGGTCCGGAATTTCCAAGCATATTAAGGCGTGCGCCTGGTAATCTGAGGTTCGCGGGTTCGCATCCCCGTCGCACCATGTTAGCCCTTTCAGCCATGGGGGCGTTATAATGTTACGGTCAATTCCACTATTCGTTGATAAAAGAGTAACCGAAGAGTTGGCGGTGGGTGGTGAGAATTAGCCGCCTTTCCTTTTATCTTACACTGCTAAATTAGGGACGGCTAGTTCAGATAGCTTTCGAGTAGCTTTGCGCGAAATTCAAAACAAACAAAAGTTCTGCTAATGTGCATGGTGAGAAACCGAGGCATAAATAGGTTTTTAAGTTGGTAGTGACTTACTAGTCCTATGACAGAAACGGAGTGAATAGTAGATGATCTGTTCTCTAACGTATTTTTATTAATCAGAATGTTTAACCGATCATTGAGTGAAAATGCCAAAAAAGAAAGTATCCTTTTCAGATACCTTGAAAACATACATTAGATACTTCAAAACGTAAAGCAGTTGGATAAGAAAGTTGAATACATCATTTTCAAAACTGGGACAAGTGCTAACCAATTTTGTTTTGGAAATTCGGTCATCCATCTAAACATAAAACTGTTTTATTTCATACACATTGCGATTATTTCATTTACTATAAGTTACACAATGCATGACTGTTTGAAGCCTCTAATTGATATTGAAACGAAAATTATGAATTTATGACCTCTGACTTACCAGTGAGCTACTTAAAACCTCAAGGTCTATCAAAATATCATCAACATATTGTTTGTTAGAAATATGAAACTGATGGTGATTCAACATGGTCAAGGCCATCTGGCTTTGAAAGGTGAAGTGTTGTGGTTGGAATTATCTCCAGACGAATACACATCGATGTTTGCACATTTAATTACATAGGAGTAATTACTGCATTAATGAAATGGATCACTTGCAGTTTTGATCATATTGTCGTTTATTTCATTTGTTATTAGAAATCCAGTAACGATCAAAGTCATGGACCTACAAGCATTCCGAACATAAAAAGATTAAAAATTTCCAATATAAATGTGAAGTTCCTGTAATTAAGAAGATAACTTAATTGCAGTGTGCTAGAAATTTTATAAGAAACTCTCGGTGAACATTTACACCTTATTTATTTCTTATGTAACATTTAAAGTTTTTGTAAATTTATTTCATCCACTTTGAGAGTGCTAAATATTCAAAAAACAATTTAAGAAAAGTTTTGCATATTATCTGAAGATATTACTCATATATTATTATGTTGTCGCTTTAGGACAAGTAATTTCTTACTTCAAAATTGCAAAAGTGGCTTCGTGTATTTCAAATTGAAATAACTGATGCCGCAACTATTCAAATATGAGTAAAACGTCATATGTGTATCCATATTTTATTATCAAACAACAATCGCTTTCTCTTCTCCAATGAAATAACTAGTAATATTTGCATTAGGTCTGCACAAAACTAAGTAAAAACGTCACTTAATAGCTTTTATTACTTCAACGATGGTAGGCTTTATGTAAAAAGAATTCTTCATATTTCAGTAAAAATAAGCTACTGCATTGTAAGTTTGAAGAAGGCATTATCTTTGTAGCATTTTCGGTAAGAACCTTCTTGCAGGCAATAAAAATTAGAGAACAAACTGATGATTTGTTTTCGTTGCAAATGTTTTCAGAATTTAAATTGTGTATGATAGAAAAATATTGATATCATCATAAAAAGGTGATAAATATTTCATAGAAATTAGCAGCTTTGAAAACAAAAATAATAAATAATTAAAGAATATCCTAGGAATCAAGTATTAACCAATTTATTTAGGTTTTACCAGCTTATCACACGTCAGGATATTATAGAATGTCATTTTTATTATTTTCTTATAATTTTTGGTTCTAAAATTTCTACAACCATAAGTATATACCAAGAAAAGAAACTGTTAAAGTCAGTTCAGTATAATTTTTGAAAGTTACCACTCGAGATTTCATGTTAAATATATTCGTATATTTTCATATATATACATCTGTCAATTTCCGTTGCGTATTGAATAAACTGAGTGCAATGGAAAGAAGTACCTTCTTTTCTTCATTAGTACTCACAATTTAAAGACTGATACAAAGCTCTAAATGTCTTCCGTATACATAATAATTCTTACTTAGTGGACAATAAAATATGTATTTCAAGAGAAATCACATTGGTGCATATTAGAGATACGTACTCCGTTACCTAAATATGACTACACTACATCAAGTTTTTTGCATAACTTTTTATTCAAAAGATTATAATATTAAATATGACAAGAGTTTTAAAATTACCGAATATAATGAAGTGCATTGAATTTACCAGTGACAGAAGTCATGTTAACAAGCTGGTAATTTAGTACCTAATGTGATACAAGGATGAATCAATGTCATTTACTTATTTTGTGACCTCTTTATTTAACAGTAAATTATTTGTATAAATTAATATTGCTTGTTAATATATATAGTTCATGTGGGAATAAAATTATGAACTTTGTGCATTGAAAAATAAATCTTTCCAGGATTTATAAATCATTATTATAATTCTTCTTTCCTGAAAACTGACGGCTATAAATATTTTCTAACACATTCTAGATTTTTTGGACAAAGTGAATTGGAACATAAAGAAACACAAATAAATAAAAATATTAAAAACAGGATTACATAAAAAAGCAAGTTGACACATTTAATTTGAAATGTCAAAAACATACAGTGTCCTGTAAATGGAATTATTCTAGCTTCACTAAATTGTTTCACCTACTGTAGTGAATGTGTAATGGTTAAACAGGTTCCAGACATCTCCAAACAGGCATTATAGAATCACAGTGCAATACTCATGTCTGTTTTTATGTACCAATTATTCTACATTGCGGCTATACTAATGTTTGATAATTTTCACCAGAGTAATAACCCGAAATCTATCTATCTTATTTCTGAACAAATCATTGAAATCTATCTATCTTATTTCTGAACAAATCCTTCGACTTTCTAACGTTACTCGTCGTTACAGTCCTTACAAAATCAAAAAAAATTTTCACATCAATTCTTGGTTTTTTAATACTGCAGAACAGTACATATGATTGATTTATTAGCCGTAAAGGATGGAACAGCAACTCGGGTGCGCAATTTCTATTTCGTGGATCTTCCTTAACTGTTCGTTATGGGTTTTGTGTGTCGTTGAGTGATGTAGTAGTGCGTCGGATGACTTGTTTGCACTACGCTGTAATTTTAATTTTAATATTAATATTGCTTTCATGCATTAGAAAGTTTTCAAATTTCACGTGAAATCTTTGCTTTTTATTATTATTTTCATTAACAACTCATTTCTACTTTCAGTAGATTTTATCACTCCTTTAAAAACCATAAAAAATGACGTAAATTTAAATTATGCTATCTTCGTTAGATAATGATAACAAATAATATAACACGGAAACATAAATGTTTACACAAAATAGCTTAAATCTCACATCAACATATATATAGTATTTTTATCATGTAATGCTGGGTTTATAAACTAGTTGATTACACATTTCTTTAGTGGTGGCGTCTGTTGCTTCAACATAAAAGAAGCGATGCGTGGTTGCAAAATTATACGTACACGTTAGGTAAGAAATTACTTGTCATGAGGGAAGAATTTAACAATATTTGTGCAATATGTAGGAAAATGTCCAATATATTTCTCAAATTATTTTTACATTTCACTGTTAAAGTGAATGAAATAAGTCTATGCAAAGAGATCAAATGGAGCGTATCATTCTGTGAAACATGTCCCTTCCAGCTCCTAATTATAACTACCCCTTAGAACTTTTGTAGTCATCAAATATTTTTGACAACAATTAAATTTTCTTTCTGTACTATTACTAAAAATAGCTTATTCCAAAATGTATTTTATACTTTACGAGACTGTATTTCAAGCATGTGGAAATATACAATGGATTATATTAGCGATTTGAATTCTTACTTTCAGCAACCGTTGTTTTTTTGTTAATGCTTTGTTCTTTGAAAAGGCTAATTGTGTGTTTATCTGGAAATTATTTTTCTTTCATCTTACATAACATAATAAATGTTGAAGTTGTAACTTTGTTGAGTGGGGTGCGTGCATTTTTTCTTACTTTAGTAGTAAGTATGAAATCACTTCTTCAATGGTATTCTGAAAGTCCTGAAACTATCGCTGAAAGCGTTTAAGAAAATAGACCTAGGATTATTTAGAAGAAGAATGGTAGGTTAGACTCAAATTCCTTTATAGGAATAATAAGATAAATAAGAGAATTAGAAACTCCTTTCTTAAATTCACGCCAAATTTTAATTAATTCTACTTTATCTTATTAACTAGGATCAGAAAATAAATACAACGTAAAATTTTTGTTTATTAAATGTTACAAAGAAAAAAATCATAATTTTGTCACTTAAGAGATTTTAACTAACATTATATAACAATAACGTTTGCGAGCATTTTTAGAAGCCAATTATTTATTTCCAAAGAAGTCGAATATTATTATCACACAAGATTCAGGTGCATTCATATCGAATTATTTGAACAACAAAGTATTCTTCTCTCGTATATGACAATTACTTGTAGTTCAAAATATATTTGATTATACAAGGTAGATGTGTCTTGAACTCTCTTAAAGTATCAGTTTCCTAATTATAGCGTTATGAAACTATCAAATTTTCTCCTGAGACACCGAGAGCATTTGATTATGACTTTTTATCTGATATTTAACTGTGAAACTGTTATCATGAGGATCTACGTTTTCATTTCCAAGCGCATGATAGTTAACTATGTAAAAAATGGAGGAAATTCATTGTGTATCTGTTGCTACACGAACATTGGTTAATAGTCATTCTAACAGGTAACCTGTGACACAAAATATTTAAACAACATTTTGTTAATATTACAGTTAATCATATTAAATACTGTTCAGATTCTTAAATATTTTGCGTGTAATGAGAAAACTAGGGATTTGACCAAACTTCCAGCGAATGCTGTGAGAGGCAAATAAATTTAATCTAATCAAAATGTTACAATATATACTAACCCACTAAAAGTTACCACTATAAAAGAAAGTATTGATACATTAATAGTTACTAACAACAAAAAATCCTAATGACAGAAAGGTAACTGAACTTCCCAAATTTTAATATGTATGTGTGTGAATAATATTATCATATCATTTGACTAAACAAATCAGACAAGTGGTAAAATTTACAACAACAGTTCCCTACACGATAATTTCAAAGTAAATATGAATTTAAATGAATGACTTACACATAATATAAGAATACACACTTGATGCGATGTATTTATTTGTTATACGGTATAGCTTTATTCCCTGGGGATGTATCGCCATTGAAGTATTCACTTGTATTACAAAACAAGACTGTATTCGGATGAAACTGTTTCTTCCTACTTAACAAGAAATCTCTGTTTTATTTACAAGGAACACATTTCACCACATTTCCGGACATTCTCATGTGACAAACAAATGATTCTACATTCACAAAATTCACATCACTAATTTCTTCCCAAAGCACGAAATCGCAGCAACATATTGATGATATATTTTTTTCTTGAAACCCTATATGAATGAAAGATAGCGGAAAATGTATCACATTTTTCCCTCCACCTCTCTTTCAGGCTTGTCCTCAAACTCGCAAACAAAGAACTACATATAAATGCAAAAACAGTTTCAGGTTTAATAGAATTACA
This sequence comes from Tachypleus tridentatus, assembly GCF_004210375.1. Lineage (NCBI taxonomy): Eukaryota > Metazoa > Arthropoda > Merostomata > Xiphosura > Limulidae > Tachypleus > Tachypleus tridentatus. The sequence continues at coordinate 33,611,629 of NC_134828.1, read as the reverse complement.
TGTAATACGTTATGAAATAAAATATTTCTAAAGATGGAAAATTAAAATGATTCACCAGATGTGAAAAATAAGGACTGAAAACAGAAAATTCTTTTTCATCATCTATAAATATCATAATAAACGAGATAATGAAATAAGTAAAGAATAGCTCTATAATTATAATTAAGAAACTAAAAGTAACAATGAAACATTACTTCATGAAGAAATTATAGAGAAACCCCTGAAAAAGTATATAAAATTTATTACAACATTCAAAAAATTTATAATGAAAATGTGATAAATATACATTTTATACGTATGTTGAAAGTAAATACATACACATACCATTTAATGATAACAATTATTTAACAGAAATAATTAATAGAAACTAACTATCGTTTTTGTAATGAGTACTCTAAGGTATTTTGCAATTAGCAATATAAATAAAAGGAACTAAAACTTATAATCTTTAAATAATAATAATCTGTCCGCCTTAGAAAAAGATAGTTTAATAGATTGGATGAAAATAGGATGTAAATAAATGATCTTTTAGCAGTGAATAAAGAACATTATGATGATATAAATATTTTAAAACCTTTTTCAGCTTTGAAAGGAAGATGTAATATAGAAACTATAAGAAAACTACTATCAATTTAAAAGTAAATGTAAGTGTGCATAAAATGCAGAAAATACACCTTATAAAACTAATATGTGAAAGATTAAAAATTCTATTTTTAAGAAAGTGGTCTATTTGTAATAAAGCTCGAAAGTTTCTGTACTTCTCCAACGACGTGGAACAAAACCTGTTCGCTACAGTTGGAAAGCGCAAATATACTCCTGTTTCATGGTGAGATAAAGAAATATTTAAGATAAACCGTGATTATACAATTATTCAATATAAAAAGCAAAACTATAATAACTAAATATAAAGATAAATAAAAGATTTATGCAATGTATAGACATGAAATATATGAAAATATGTACAAAGTGAATTAAAAAAAGATTGAAACTAATGTACATAAATAAACCTACATATCATGTATAGATTTGTGTATAGTAATGAAAGAGACTGCAGACAAAGTAATACGAGCAAAATGAGTTTTGTTGAAAATAATTATAAAGCAATAAAGCTAAGTATTTTGACACGTGACAGAACTTTTGCTCAAGGGAGGGCAATGGATCTCTTTACGTTCTATTATAAAATTATAATTATGTCTCTGCTAATATATCTATAAATACACTCTAAGAATCTAATTCAGATTAATAGAATATGAACTTATATACATATAGTATAATTACTATTATTCTCAAGGATCATGTACTATCCAAATATATGGGTTGTCTCTGTATGTATAATACGTATCTCAGGCAAGACATGGTAGTGAATACAACATTACCCACCAAAATATCACAAAGCAAAATTAAGATTAGGATTGTTTATTTGGGTTTTCAATGTTAAGCTGTACAATGGAATATTGTGTTGAGTAAATTTATGACTGAATCACAAAGATAAACTTTGGGGGCTTGTTTATTTCTACTAGGTTGATAACTGTTATCAAAGTTTGGTTAATAATAACTTATGTGACACCAAATCAGAAGTGGCAAACTCGTGCCTCTATACTGATGAGTTAGACCACCAGAAATGATTGTTTAATGAAGGGTTATTCTCTTCGTTCCAAGAACGGTGAAATATATTAATATTTTCAAGTCTTTTTCAAGACTTTAGATCCATGAAAGGTTGTGCTGGGCTTAGATAATAAGTTATGATCTCACCAAAGCTTTAAACAATAAAAGTGCTGTACTTTTTCATTACTTTGACAACCTTCTGAAAAACACTTGACAATTCTATAGAAGCTTTCAGTTATTCTAGCTTGACTGATGCCTATTTCAACTTTAGATCCATTTGTTGAGGAGAGTTCAGGCTGAACTCTAACATGGAGTCTCTTATACCACATGTTATAATGTTCCGGATGGTTTAGACTAGCTGTAGAACCCCATTGTTGTCATTGGACAGTTTAGTTTTTTTGTACATCAAGACTTCAACACATCTTCTACCATAGGCTCTGCTAGTGTAATGGTGAGGCTGAGCTAATACATGCAGTGCTGGGTAAAAGTGTTACACAAAAGAATGTTTTGTAATTCTTTCCATTTTACTGGGCTGATTCTTCCATTCCATTACAGAATATAAATTTCAACACTTCAATAATGTTTCACGGATCCCTTTTGAGAACTGAATTAGCTAGAGTTAGAATAACCATTATTCATTTGCTTTCCCCTATATGTGTAACAAGGGCATGTCATAAGAGCTTCACTTGAATAAATATACTGGTAAAATTTAGTGTCTCATATAACTCTCATAGTACCCGAGGCAATGTCTTAACATTATAGAAAGAATATAGCAAGGAACTATTACATGGTACGGGTTTATCTAGAAGAAATCAAGTTAACATCACTCTACAAATAAAGCTTAATTTAAAAATGTGCGAAATTAAAAAAAACAAACCAAGATGTGAAAATAGGAAAGAAAGGGAAAGAACATCTAAAATTAATTACACTAACATTAAGAGTCATTGTTTATACAGCTCTCAAAACAGAAGAAAGAGTGCCATTCATTTCAAGCATTAGATGAAGATAAATCTTGACGCATTTGAGCTTTGCATGTGATTATGATGGTGATGTATGACAAATAATTTTAAACGAAAATATAACTGGTAGTTTTGTAATAATTTTTCAACGTATTCGATGGTGGATCTGATATACCTGAATATTTAGGCGCTCGACTCATAATTTATGGATCGATAGATTGCAGATTGGCTTTTCACATGCGGCGGAGCAGTAAGAATAAGAACTGTAAATTTTCCTTTTCGTTTGTAACAGAATTACTCAAGAGATGGCAGTGAGTTCTGCTGGCATTTTACGCTACACAAGGTCGACAATTGAAAAATACATACACCACAAGACAAATAAAATCTCTACCTCGAAAAGCTTAAACTGGACTAGTGGGTGATATGCTAGACAGAGCTTCATTAGGTAATGGACATGTAACAAAACTGAAAATACGTAGCAAATATAAAGATGTGTCCCCAGTTAAAAGATGTGACGCTATTCTTTGCATAATAGAATAAATGATGGAGTGTTCGTTTAATGAATAAAATGAGTGATAATTTCTTGGTTAGAAATAACATAAACAAGAAACACTGGCTCGTTCTAGATCTAGAATTAATGATGAAGTTTTTGGTTAAATATAGATGTATACAAAATATTAAGGCCTACCGGACGCCAATAGAATTACCAAAAAAAGATGGAACAAAGAAAATGCAACAAAAGAAATATACTGATCAAGACTCAGCGGCAAGCTTATGGACTTACAGCACTTAGAATATGAAGTTTTAACGACTAAGGAATGTATAGTAAAATTTAGACACATTGTACCTAATACTCAACGTTTAGTATGAATACAAATGTATATAAAAGTCAAACAGAGAGAGAGTTGTGATGTATGTAATCATGTTTTTAAGTGACTTAAGCATTCTCTTCCGCAGCGTTTAGTATATAACCCATTTTTTTTTTAATTATACGCCTTCCAACTTTACGCTGAGAAGCTGTGTAGAATTTGTGATGAAATCGACTTAACTTGAACATTTTAGTAAATAAAACTTATTTCACTGCCCTCTTATAGTTGCGTAAAAATTCTGCCTGCGATTAAACATCTTATTTTTTAAAAAATGTGTATTTTATCGTTCTTCATTTAGGGCGTAGTAACAGAAGAAAGAATGTAGAAAAACATTATTTAACTATATCCTTTATATACTTTTGATTCTTTAACGTATACTCTCAACTCGCAAGTATAAATACTTACAAGAAGCTTGCAGTGATCGGATGACACTTGTTATAGCAGATAATAGTTTATATTACTATCTAAGTCTAATTATTATTTAGTATATCTATCATTATTAATAGGATAATAATTATATTTTTTTTTAATTTTCTCTTATTTCTGGGTATGTGTTTTGGTTTGTTTTGAATTTCGCACAAAACTACAAGAGGGTTATCTGCGCTAGTCGTTCGTAATATAGCAGTGTAAGACACGAGTGTAGGCAATTAGTCATCACCATCGATCGCCAATTCTTGGGCTACTCTTTTACTAACGAATAGTGGGATTAACCGTCGCTTTATAACGCCTTAACGGCAGAAAGGGCGAGAATGTTTTGTGTGATTGGATTTGAACCCGCAACCCTCGAATTACGAGTCGAGTCGTTATCCACCTGGCCATGCCTATCCCTGAGTATGTCTAGCTACTTATACCGTTTGAAACCTTTTGTGTAGGATTGCGCTTAATTACAACGGACACTACTTTGTTATTTACCTTTTAGAGTGCTAATTTCATTTAATATTCTTACGTAAGTAGATGTTAACTCGATAGCGATTATTCGTTTCTTTCAAAGGATTACTATATTTTTTATAGTTGAGACAATAAGTAAATTCTTTACGATTTTTGATTTTTTTTTCAGCACATGGAATTATTAACGTCATCAAAAATGGAATTTAAATTGCAATTTTTTCAACTCGTCCAGGTGGCTGTTGAGGATTGAATATTTATTTCCGGAACATTTTCGCTTTCGAATGAAAGAACAAAACATATATTTAGTGAATTTTATTCTCAGCGAAGTCTCATATGAATCTATATGCTCTCATTTATTTTTCATTCACAAATTAAGGAGTCGATTTTATATAGTAGTCTGTAGTTGAGACCAACACTTTATTATTAATTACTAATTTTTAGACGGTTATGCACAACAATGAATTACAACAGTTATGAGAAGGGTTAGAAGTAAAGTTTAATTCTATATTTTTTTCATTTCTTTGCGGTTCATATATCACGTAGTCCCTACAGTGGCACATTGGTATGCTGCGGACTTACACAACCACAAACCGGATTTCGTACCCATGGTGGGCAGAGCTTCGTAGTCCTCCATGTAGCAAAGTGCTTAATAACAAACAAAATCAAGATTATATATGATGAAAGGTCATGCAACGGTAAGGAGTAAATTCATAAATCAAGTAAAATGTGATTAAAAGTTATTAATCTAGGATTGAAAGGAAAAAAATATTTTAAACTGTGCTTACAAAATTATTTAATGTTCAACTTTCAAATTCTATTTCTTTATTTATAAAATAAGATTTACCCTTTTTTTACCAATCTGAAGTTTTTGTAAATTTTCAGTTCATATTATCTATTGATCTATATCTAACACTCACGTTTGAATTATTTTAATTTTACTTGTTAACGTTCCCAGGTTACTTGTTAAAATAATATTTTATTTTACGTTTTGTTTTGTTAGTTATTATTTTATTCAATCCTGGTACGAAAGAGGCTGAAAGTATGAAAATTTTCTTTTCCATATTGTATGATATTCACCTCGAACATAAATAAATATATATATATATATATTTCAGTGATATGAAAACAGTGATATTTATGTCTAATTGAAGTTTGATGAATAAACAAAATCATGAGGAAAAACTGCGTTAAAAACAGTTTATCGCAACCTCTGATTAATTATATTATAAAAGTAAAATATTGAAGCCATAAATCAAAACACATAAACTTCAAGCTATAACGTAGAATAATAAAATATATTCTACATTTTGGAGGTGACAGCGAAAATAGAACATAAATTTTTATGGGGATACACCGTCTATCAGTCTTAATCTCCAAATCACTAGTCTCACATCAGAAAATTACAAATTAGGAAAGCAAGATGGGGTTCTCAAGTCCACAACGTTCCAAATCTATATCACCCTTCACTGAGTGCAGACATTTGTAGGAAGGTAACTACTCTCCCACGCTAGAATGAGAAAAAGATAAACATAAAAAGATGAATAAATAAATCATAATAAAAAGTAACTATATCTATAGTTTACTCACAGTTATTTGTCCAATAAAACATTTACATTGAAACAAGTGAATTCATCATTTTATCCACTCAACCACTCATGACTGTGCTATTTATATTAAGTGAACACTTTGCATTGGATCTTACAGTGACGTTAGAAAACAAACAAAGGTTTAAAATAATATTCAACAATGCCTCACAATAAAACTACTGTATTCTATATTAAAAATCATAAAACAATTTTTATTATTTGCTATGCACTGGAAACTCGTAAGTCATCCAAGTAATATTTGCGATAATAACACTGGTTTACAAAAAATATTTTTTGTCTGAGGCAAGAATGTGAATAGGTGTTTTTTACTAATTTGGGTGTGGTGAATTCAAATTTATAAACAGTTTTGCTCTATCACCTCTAGTTTTTAAATAGTCTCATTTTAGTATATACAGAGTATATACGTGCTTATTTCAACAGTTGCAGCAGCTTATTACAGATAAAACAGGATAGATAAAGAACATTGACGGAATAAATATACTTGGATGACACAATGTACACAATTCATAGTACCGCAGACAGTTAGAAGTGTGTTTTCTTAGATGATCTATGTACACAATTCATAGTACCGCAGACAGTTAGAAGTGTGTTTTCTTAGATGATCTGGTGTATTTTGCCTCCGGGATGCCACGCAAGAGCATCCAGCAGAAGTCTCCCATCATGCTGGGGTTCCACTTGCCTTGGTAGTTGCTCTCCATCTTCGTAATGTCTTGGTGGAATCTTTCTCCGTGCTCATCACTCACTGCTCCAAGGTTTGGAGGGAAGAAGTTGATGTGGGAATGGAGAAAAAGAATTTTGAGTGACATTCGGCATCCCATATCCTCATAAGTCTTTAGCAACTTCTCAATACAGGCTTGGTAATTTGGTACGCGTGTGTTACCAAGGAAGCCACAACAGACTTACTTAAATGCTTCCCATGCTCTCAGTTCCTTTAAGGTAAGAAGCTCCTCAAAATCAGTATCCTTCAGCACTTCTCGGATTTGAGGTCCGACAAAGATGCCCTCTTTAAGCTTAGCAGCACTGAGACCTGGGAACACAGTAGACAAGTGTTGGAAGGCAGCACCATTTTTGTCCATGGCCTTCACGAAATTCTTCATCAAACCAAGCTTGATGTGAAGAGGAGGAAGAAGCACCTTCTTCATGTCAACCAGAGGATTTTCTTTGACGCTGTGTTCGCCAGGAACGAAAATGCTTCTAGACCCCCAGTCTTTCTGCTTGTAATGCTGGGATACAGCTCGACTATCCCAGAGACAAAGAAAGCAACAGTTCTTTGTAAAATTAAATCATATGTAAGGCAATAATAATTATGTGCGTCGTTGGAAATTGTAATACAAATATATACCCAAAAGATTGTGTAACACAGTTGTCGAGGGACACCAACCTCCTGCGCTGATTGCCAGTGCACTACTGGCTGTTGATTGAGACGTGTTGGCTACGCTTAACTGCCAAAATCCGTCTTGATATATAGCTATATATATATATATAATGTAATGCTATCACTTACATTTATTGCATAATAACTAAAAGAGAAGACACAAGTCACACAATATTAGAAATTAACCCTGAATGCATATACGCCTTTATGTACAGTATGTGTACAAAATGTACAGTATGCATATCTAAAAAACTAGAGGTGATGAGTAAAAACGGATTTCAAATCTGAATTCAGCACCCCAAATTAGGTTAAAACAGCTGTTTTTGTGCTTGCCTCAATTTCTTTGTAAACCAGTGTAATCAGAGCAAATTTCATACACATAATATGTGTATATTAAACAAAGAAAATGTTTCAGCGTTAAGGTAATCTAACTATAAAACAATGGTGATTAAAACTGGTTTCACTGAATTTTTACATAAAAGTCAAATATGTATGAAGATTGCAAGTAATTATCGATAATTTTAAATCCTTATGGTAAGGTTGTGGAGATTATATATCAAATTTCGTATTGTAATTGTTCTATACGATCGTCTAAGTCTATTTATTAATTGACAAGTTTATTCTCATTAACAAGAGGCTAATTATTAACTAGCATTTATTCCATGTCTTGACTTATTAAGTAGTACTATCTTAGCGAACCTACATTGGCTATGAACCGGAACCGATTCATTCATTTTAAGGAACATAAAAACGCAGATCACTTCAATCAGCAAGAACCAGTATTTCGAATTTCAGCCATTACTGACACAGGAGATAGTTCTGCGTTGGACATCTCCGTAATTGACAGCAGTTAACAGAATCAAAGTAGGATTAAGACTAGTGTGTCGTTAGTATTTAATTAAAAATGACAATTATAAGTGTTAAATATTTTTTGCTGATATTACCAATATATTGTTATATTGTTCTCTTATGACAAGTTATTTCTATCTTCAAGAGCTCCATAATGTTGAGGATTGGCTTCATTTATTTCAAATTCGAGTAATAGATGTCACTACTAATGAAATATGCTATACCATAGCTTATATTCTTAACGTCAGATGTATATCCATATTTTATACCCTCAAACAACAATCCTTTCAATTTCTCCAATCAAACAACAAGTCGCAACATTTGCATAAGATCCGGATGGAAGCAAGCGAAAACATCATTTTATACATGTAGCTTTTATTATTTGAAGGACTGTCCACTTGATGTAAAGAGAACACTTCATATTTCAGTTAAGACAAGCAAATGTGAGTTAGAAGAAACGAGATTGGTTAGAGAATTTTGCGTAAGTAACTTTTAGCGTGTAATAAAGACGATATAATATACTTGACATAGACTTATACTAAGCTAGTTTATTTCTCTTTGATAAACTAATGGTCTCTTTTCCACGAGGTATTCTTGAGAATTTAAATGGTGTGCGATAGAAAAAAATCTTTATATATGTAAAAACGGTTCGTCTGAGTTGAGAAAATATTTTACGTAGAGGAATGAACAACGTTTCGACATTCTTCGACATCGTCAGGTTCACAAAGAATGAAAGAGATAACTGACCGGAAATTCACCTCATGTTTGATAGGGGTTGTTTATCTCAGTGTCGGAATGTAAAGGGCGGTGTTAGATGTTTGAATGTATAATTTTATATTATTTATTTTATTATTTTTAATATAGGTATAAAGGTGTTTCTTTAGCCGTTTTTACATATATATTTCTCTACAAATGGGGCTTCTCGACATCACTGAGAAAAAAACTTTGGTGTAGTCGCAATGAAGCTGATAAGCATTCCATAAACTTTATCAGTTTTGGAAACAAAGAAATAGATAAGTAACGAATCCTCATGGTGTAACCCCCGAGAAAAACCAGTATTATCTATTTGCTTCAGGCTTTACCACAATATTACATGTCAGAAAATATTAAAACATGAAACTTTTGAATTCCTTTTTTTTAAATTTTTATTTATTCTTATTTGCTTATGATTTTTTCATTTCTTGAATGTGTACATTCTGAAAAGGAACGATTAATGTCGATCAGTACAAGTTTGAAAAGTTACAGATTGAGTTTTCATTTTTAATATGTCCTTATATTCATATGTTTTTTCTGCTAGTTTCCTTTTGGAATGAATAAACCGAGCAGTATAGAAAGAAGTAACTTCTTCTCATCCTCGTTTGTCATAATAATTATTCAGTGTCTCGTTATCTTTATTAAAGAGCAAATTATATGCACCAAATAATATTTATGTGAGAGTCAAATTAATAATTTTGCGTTGGTTAGTTACATATTTGCCGGTTTAATAAAAATATTTTCATAAGTTTCGTTTGCTAACAAATCTGTCACTAATACTTTATTTTTCTATCACATTTTAGATTGTCCAGAAAAAAGTAAACGTCATCTTGAGAAGGCACAGATAAAAGAGAACATCAAAAAAGAAAGTAGCAAGTCGAAACAGCTAACTTGAGATGTCAAATACATTTGTGTCTTCGTTTCAGAAAATACAGTTTCCTGGCATTGGAATTATCTGTTATATGGCTGTTATATGTGTAATCAGTTATTTTACATAGCGATCATTCTTTTCTTCCGAAGAACCTGGGTCAGTATCTGCTAATTTTACCAGATCAATTATCGCAACTCTAGCTATCTTGTTTCTGTACAAATCTTTAGATTTCTTGCCATTAGTCGACATTACAATTCTCGCAAAGACTGACATGATTTTCACCGCAATTCTAGGTTTTTTGATATTGCGATAAAAAGTACATTTTTTTTGATGTCATAGCCATCACGTTATCCATTGTCGGGATCATCTTGATTACTCGTCCTTCATTTATATTTGAGGAATGGGACAACAACTTGGATGCACAATCTCGAATTCTGGGGTTATCACTAGCTGTCGGGTATGGTTTTCTGGAATCATTGTCGACAATAATAGTGCGTCGGATCGTATCTTTACACTACGCTGTAGTGATCTTCCATTACTCGGGTATACAGATCGTAATATTATACAGTTACCTATATATGGTTAACGAAACTATATTTCCAAAATGTGGAACTGTGCCTTGGATTATAGTAATGATTGAAATACTTGGTTTCACATCCCATTATTTTTATACTAACGCCCTATTTTTAGAAGAAGCTAGCTTTGTGGCCTTAGTGAGTTCCATGGAAATTGTTTTTTTCCTGCATTTTTCAAATCACTATAACTGGTGAAGATGTAACTTTGATGAGTGTGGTAGGTGCATTATTCGTTACGTCAGCATTAATAATAAAATCATGTCTTCAATTGTGTTGTGAAAGTCCTGAAAGTTTTTTGAAAGCCTGGAACAAAATATGCTTAGTATGCCTTAAAAGTAGAATTGTACCTTCGATTGAACTCTCTCTACGGGAATTATAATATCAAAATGGACATTAAAACTTGCTTTGCTCGGGGACGCATATATTTAAGTAATTTGATTAATTTGAACTAAAAAATCTAATTATATTTTCTGTCATTTAAGTGTTTTTATCAATATTATATATATATTTAGATTATTTATAGAAGCTCAATAAATATTTTAAAACAAATGAATGTTTCTTATTTAAACGCTGTTTGAGTAAATATATTATTTCTCATTAATTTTCTCACTAAAATGACCAGTAATATTGAAACTCAACTTTAATGGTATTAGGAAGTTTCATAAAATGATCCTAGTCGAGAAAATAATCAGTTCTCGTAGCTCCAAATGTATTTAATTATGCAGAATATCTCTTAAAAACATAAACCATAGTTATCTTCTAAATGTTTTAAACAACATAAAGCCATAGAATAGCCTATCTTTCTTCTAACCACTCGAAGTTTGGTTTGGTCTTTGAATTTCGCGCAAAGCTTCTCGAGGGCTATCTGGGCTAGCCATCCCTAATTCAGCAGTGTAAGACTAGAGGGAAGGCAGCTAGTCATCATCACCCACCGCTAACTCTTGAGCTACTCTGTTACCAACAAATAGAGGTATATTTTGTGTCACCAGTTATCTATCATAAAGACTATTAACCAATGTTGGTGTCGCCGCAGACACACAATGAATTTCCTCCATTTTTTGCATTGTGTGATATACTGTCACTTTATAACGCCCCCACGACTGAAAAGTCGAGCATCCTTGACGCGACGGGAATGCGAACCCGCAACCCTCAGATTACGAGTCGCTCTTCTTAACACCCTTGGTTATGCCGGACCCCACTCCAAGTACCAACATGAAATGTTCAGTGCTATAAATCCTCAGATGCCAGTCCTCCAACGTTGAGTCATTGGATATCATCCAGTACATCTTAATATTCATGTTTCCAGAAAGTAGGGTTGTGGTTTGTATTATATTAGTGTTTGTATTACTCAGTTCCAACCTCAGTAATTTTAATTTCATCATATTTTACGTTGAAAGAGCTAACTGTGTGGCTTTAGGGTGTTCCGTGGAAATTGTTTATTCTTTCGCATATCATGATAACTGGTGAAGCTGTAACTCTTTTCAGTGTGATTGGTACATTGTTCATTACGACTGCAGTAACAATGAAAGCATAGCTTCAATGATATTCTAAAAGTCTTAAAGGTTTTGAAATCTTGGAACAAACTAGACATAAAATACTATAGAAGCAGAACAGCAGCTTCGACTGAACTTTCTTACATGTAATAAAGAAGGAAATATTTTAATGTTTGTTTGTTTTCTGCAGTAATTTTTATGTCTAAAGAGATAAAATGGAAAATTTAAAATAACCAAAATATCATGAAAATACATGATATTCTTACATTTAATTTTATTGTTCTTCGACACTAATACAGAATGTTATAAAATTTGGTTAACAAATCTGTGAAACTTTCAGATAATATTGTACTCAAATATTCTATCTTATAGAAAAGCAATTAACATTTATTTTTATATTTAGTACTTAAATAATACAAAAACTAATACATTTAAGCTAATTTTTGTAAACGTACTACGAGTCATCAAACATAAGAAGATGTGAGAGACAAGTACTAAGATAAGCTGTTAAAACTATGTATGTGTAAAGTACATGTAAGAGTCGAAAACAATGTTTATATACATTTATCTAACATCTGTATTATTTCAAATGCATGTGATATACGTACTATTTGAGTAGAAATATATAAAGTTTACGGTATCTTCAAAACCTGTCATCAAAGAAGATTTCATAAACTGTTTGTTTAAAACAGCCAACATGCTGCAGTGAAAACTGTTTGCCTTTATAACGAGACTGTAACCATGATAACACCTGTTACACTTGCATTGGCCTAACTAACTTATTCTCAATTTCTATACTGTAATAAAATGGACAGACATAATCAATAGTAATCTTTTCATTTGTATTTCATGCAGCGTTATTATTTTACTAACTAATCACATCCAGAAACAAATTGTTGGTGTTTTAATATTTATTTTCTCTGTAGTAAACATAACAAATTTATATTCTGTTTCGAGTTTATCTATATTAGAAAGAGTTTGTCGTGTTTTTAATGTATGAGTATAAAAACTGTATTCCTCATTTTAATTTAAACCGAAGAGAAGTTTAATGTCTGTATTCTATTTGTTAACCTTTACTTTATTTCTCGGAACTAAATTAAGAGGTATTCTTCTGCAGTTAAAGTACGATCTCTCGTAAACTGTAAATGAGTGAACAACGAGTAGAGCACACATAGAAGTGATATTTTAACGCTGTCAGAAATATTAATAATACGGTCTAATTAACTTATTTCATTGTTTTTGTTTATTGTATTATATCTTTCTTTTTATGGACGTATTGATTATCCATACAAATTTCCAACTATATTTTTAAGCACTTGTTTTTGAGAAAAACTAATTTGAAAAAATCATAAACTGACAAAAATCTTGATGCATTCGAGTTTTCATATGCTTGCGATTACTGACAGAACGAAAAATTTAAAGTTAAATATAACTAGTAGTTTTGTAATGATTTTTCATCTCATTCGATGCTGCCCCCAGTGGCTAAGCGGTGGATTTATAACGCTTAAATCCGGGTTTCGATACCGTGGGGGGCAGAGCACAGATAGCATATTGTGCTTAATGCAATACAACAACAACATTCAATGCCGGTCCACACCTGCTGTAATGACTACGGCTCTCGTCTTACATTCTGTGGTTTGTATTTGAATTTGGCGCAAAGTTACACGAGGTCTATCTGTGCAGGCCGTCCCTAATTTAACAGTGTAAGACTACAGGGAAGGCAGATAGTCATCATCACCCACCGCCATCTCTTGGGCTTCTCTTTTACCAAGGAATACTGGGAATGACTGTCACAATATAACGCCACTACAGCTGAGAGGGCGAGCATGTTTGGTGCGACGAGGATTCGAACCCGCAATCCTTTGATTACTGGTCGTGTATCTTAACCACCTGTCCATTCCGCGCCCTCATGCGGTGAAGCAGTAAGAATGTGAAGGATTGTAAATATCCCTTTTATTGGTAAGAGAAATAATCAAGAGATAGCAGTCTGTACTGCTAAATGTGTACACTTTCGAGTACGTACTTTTGAAATTAGAGAAACCAAAAGACAGCTTTCCTTGCTTTACTCATAAATAATTTAAAATATATGATGCCTTATTCACAGAATATAAGTGATATATGTTCCATTAATGGATAAAAATAGTGATAAATTCTCGGTTGGAAATAAAATAAACGAAAGACACTAGCTCAATTAAAATCTGGAATGAATGTTGGAGTTTTCGTAAAATTTAGATGTACACAAAATAAGAGTTAAAAGGAAGTCAACAGAAACAAACAACACAAACATGGAACGAAGAAAATGCAACAAAACAAATAGACTGACGGTGATATAGTTGCAAGTTTATGAGCAGGAATATTTAGACACGTTGTACTTTATACTCATGATCTAATATAAATACAAATGCACTTAAAAGTCAAACACATGTACTGTATCATGTTGATTAATTTAGGATTTTTTCCTCTTAAAGCATTCATTATAAGATTGGTAAAATGCATAAACTATCTAAAAAATCTGAAGAGTAATTACACTGATTAATAATAATATATTATCCGTATTAGCAACCTTAATAACCAGTTTAATCGTGGACACACAAGAATTTTGTATATATTTTAAATAGTTTAATACCATGTACTCTGAAAAAGAAATAGATCCCAGCGGTATCGATTAAATGGTTAAATATCCAAGAGGAAATTAATAATAACACTCCTTGGTGTCTCACAGGTAAGTCTAGAGTTTATAATGCTGACAATTTGGGTTTCATACTTCGAGTAAACATAAGATTAAGTAAGATAGAAAGGTCATTATGTTGCTGTATACTTAAGAAAAGTTTCCAAAGATAACTACTGTTTTTTTTTTAAGATATAGTTAGTATCATTAAAAATATTTTGAACAACAACTACTGATCATTTACTCGACCAGGATCTTTTGATGAACTTTCCTAATATCATTTAAATCTGATTGAACAGTAATGGACATCACAGTACACACACTAATGAGGAAAAATGTTTTATCAGACTCAAAAGGATTTTCTTAATGGAGGAGAGAATACTAAAACTATAGTTAGAAACTTTAGTAGAAGTGTAATAAAATAATTAGCAGATATGTGTTAAAATAGCTAGCTCCTAGGAATGCTCACAAAAAGTTATTGTTATGCAATATCAGTGAAAAAAAACTAACTAATTATAGAAAATTTGATTTCTTTGGTATATAATTTATTTAAGTAAATTAAAAATTTTAGGCGTCCTTTCTTAGAAATCTTAGGATACGACATAAAGCAGAATTTATAAAATGTAAATGTCGTACAATAAAATAGTTATTAATGCGTATAGTATTTTCATCATTCTTGAAGAGAATGTAAAATCGAAACTACTATTTTACTTCCAAAGAATCTTAAGCCTATTTTGTTTCAAGGACTTTCACAATACCATTGAAGGCATGCTTTCGTTGTTACCTCTGACCTAATGAAAAATGTACTTAACACACTCAACAAAGTCACATCTGCGCCAGTTATCGTAACTTGAAAGAAGAAAAAACAATTTTTAGGGAACACACTATATCCAGACAACTTGATTTTAAACATATATGATTTTAAAAGAGGAGGAGTAATTTGGAATATCTCGACCATGGATATCGTGATAGATATCTTTCGCAGTATCAAAAAAGCGAAAATTACTGTGAAATTCAGTTTTGTTTTCACAAGGACTGCAAAATCGCAATATTGCAGGAACTCTAAAGAAACGTGCATAAACAAAAGATAGAGGGTTCTGATCATTGCTGTTGTGCAAAGTACGAGATACTGGCTTAGATTCTTCGGAAATAAAAAATGGCCGCTATGAAAAATAACTGGTACACAGAACACAACCATGTAAATTCTATGGTAAATCAATATAGCAAGATTGGATAAATCTGGATTTAGTTTAACCATCACACATAGATTGCTGTTAGAGCTAAAACTGAGTAATTACAGCATAATTCCGATACTAGAAAATATTATTTTTGTCATTCCAAACAAATATTTTCACTTGGTACTTTGCGTAGTCCTGTTTTCGATATTTTTCTCCATCAGAACTTATCGACGTATATGTCAGATCGCAACAGAGAATATGAGACCAACCAGACTCACCCGGGAGTGTGTACAGGGAACTGGCGAGTATGTATAAACATGCAGAATCCGGATCCAAACTTTGTTAGCATCCACGGGTGACGGGTAATGTGTAATTATCCGTTCATTAGGCAAGTGTGTCACTGCTGTGGCCTTAAAGGCCAATTACTTAGCGACTGCCAGACCCTGAGGTGCGGCAAGTTTCTGGCATATGGACATACATATAGTGACTGTGATAGAAAATGTGATAACTCTAAAGGTGGTCACACGTTCTCGCGTTGTCCGAGGCGTGTGGCAACATATGGAGTGGTGGCTACGGGGGTTTCCACCGTCTCACCCTCAAAACCAACAACTGCCGATGGTGGAGACTTTGTAGAGGCGTCTGCCTCAGCAGAGCACGTAAATCGGAAATGAGGGTCTTTCACGCCAAAGTTGAAAGGGCTTCGGCACAACAGAAATGGGGGACGCTCTGGGAGCCGTTTAGGGTGGAGGGCCTTTGGTTGTGACCTCTGAGGGGCCTCTGGCCAGCCTGTGTAACTTCCAGGTGTCCTCTTTTTCTGTGGAGGCTTTGACCTCTGTGACTGGTGATGAGGAGGTTGGGGCTGCGTTATCACCCCCTCTCTTATTGCCTCAGAAAGTGTCGGGGTTGGATCGTTCGATTGTCTCGTCGATTTTTCCAGTCTCCCGAGTTTCTCGGGATTGTGTAGGAGAGTAAGGGACAGCGGGGCCCTACAGCCCAGTGACTCTACCACACTTTAGTCTAGATATCTAGATTGTGCAGTGGCATTCGTCGGTTGGCTTCAAAGTCTGCTCGCCCCCACCACTTCCGTAAACACGATGCAGTAGCGTAACTGATTCCCACCTCTGGACTAGTTGATGAGTTTCTAGTTCATGATGTTGATTATCCGGGGGATGCGTAACGTTGCCAAGTAATACCACGCATTTACCCTCTTCAAGCACTTTGTGTTTAACGTTATCTTCCTTCAGGAGACTCATTTTATCTCTCAGTGGGACCACTTTCCTTTTTCTTCATACTGTCTTGTACGTGCCTTTTGGTTGGTTAGCAGTACACGTGTGCGTGGTGTGGGGGATCCTTTTTCCCCCTCATTTTAATGGCATCACCTTCGCGCCACATAGTGATAATGAGGGGCAGGTAGTGTGCATTAATGTTGTCGTTCTTGATTAACGGATATTTAACGTCTTCCTTATCCATCTTGCAGGAAGTCCGTTAGTGTTGTCCGTTGTCCCCTTTGCTTTATGCATTAGTGATCGAGTGCCTGCTCTCTTATCTTTATCACTCGGTTTTGGAGTGTGGCCTCCAGTTGCCGGAAGGTATGAGTGTGAAGTATGTTTTTCATGCAGACGATGTGAATCTGTTCTTTGAGAACTCGACATCGTTAGGTTCTGCGATGGTTTTTGTCCACTGCTACTCTAAGACCATTGCTTCCCAGCACAACCATGCTCGAAGAGTGGGCAAATGAGCTTTGGCTACCGACTCCTCGTTTTAACTGGATTGAACTTCATCATCAGTCACTTGCTTTGGTGTTCATTTTATCGCATGCGCAAGAGGTTGCCTGAGGGGAGGTGGTGAAGCGTGTTGGTTCGGCAGTGCACGATTACCGTTACTGCTCTGCTATCTTTGTTGGCAGACGATAGGTGATGAGGAAGTAGATACTTCTCTTGGTCTTGTACTTGAGCTATGGAGCGCCATGTCTTCGCCTTCCCGTAGAGTAGCAAGCCTGAGGTAAGAATGGGTGTACTTGCTGATACGCTGGACATGAAAGACCTTACCGTGTCCGCAATTAGTCTGATCTTGTGTTCACAAAGCTACACAAAGAGTTATCTGTAGTCTGCCAACCACGGGTATAGAAAGACTGTTTCTAGTGGAAAAAATCTGCAAACGTAAACCTGTGCCTTAAGTCGCGTTATTGAGTTATATTTTTACTATTTGTTACATTACTTGCAAGACGTTAAACGATAAGATGTAACGTTGTAATTCATATGTGGTGTTACATGCTTTCATTTTCTCTTTAAATAATGAGTAAAAAACAACGTCTGAATTTAAGTAAAATGGACTTTTATGTCAAGTTTCTTTCATGCTTCCAATTTCTGTTTTCTTTTTATCTCTCTATCATTTTTTCTGAAATTCATATAAACAATAATTTTGTTTCCACTTAACACTTCCATTCAGTCAAAATTCTGAAAATGATTGAAAATCATTTTGAACATTTCTATTTTACACAATAATATTTTCGATAACATTTTACTTTTAGGTTAATAAATATTAAAGAAAATAGCACTAAGTTGAGGTTGAAATTTTAACAATGGCTAATATGTTTATAGGTCATTGAGAATTGGAAAAATATTAGAAGATTACAAAGTGGCAAATATTTGAAGAAAGTGATAAACACTGTCTAGACAACTATAGCACAGATAGTATTACACCAGAATTAGGAAAGGTTTCGGAGAGTGTGATTAATGATAGTGAGTCACTTAAAGCAGTTTGATATAGTGTCATAAAGTCAGCACGTTTTAACTGAAGGAAACTCTTCTTTAAGACTTATTCTAACATTCTTTGACAATGAAACTGTATATTTCCTTAACTTGACTGATAGAAAGGGTTTAGTGAAGTGTTTTATAAAAACAATGTTAAAAATAATTCTGCAGGTATAGTGAAAGATTATGGAATTTGAAAAAGAAAAATTGGTTTAAGACTAAAATTGGAAAAAATAGAGTAAGGTTTGACTGGATAATAGTTATAAGTAATGTGCCTCAAAGTTTTGAGCTGCGTCCTTTAAGTTATACAAATGATGTTAACTGTGGAATATCAACGAAAATGTGTTGTTTGAATATGACGTTAAGATCTTTTTTGGTGGCAATCCTTATATCAAGGATTCTGCAGACTTAGAAATGTTCTGAGCCAGTGCATGGAAAATGATATGTTTAAGTTTTTCCAACACGAATTACTGTTTCGATTTGAACTGATATACATTAAAATGTTGTTGAAAAACAATTTTCTTATTTCGATCGAATTATCACTGAAATCAACTAAACAATGTAATGAACAAGTAATAAGACTAATAAACTTTGGCTAGCTTCTATAAGACTATAAAATATGATATATGGATATTATTGTTTTACTGTATAGATCACTTGAAAGATCTTATTGAGATAACTATGTACTGTTTTGGGTTCTCTTCCTAAAGAAATATATTGAATTGTTGGATAAGAAATAAACAAGAATAAATTGGATGATACCTGGAATGGTTGGAACCACTAGGATGAGAGATTAAAATTTTTAAATGAGCTTCTTGTTCCTTACTTTATAATTACTTAGTTCCTTTGGCTTTGAAATTTATATATAATTTAAGGAATATATTGCACATCTTTTGATGATATTTCCCATATATCATTAGATTACTCCCTCAACATGTGGTATTTCTATTCTCAAGGTTGTGTATATCTTGTGTGTATATTATTAATTATTAATTTGAAGTTCATGTGTCATGCTGTGTTGTAACTTACAAAGTATATTATTCTTGTCGTGTAACATTATTTTTTGTCTACTGGCTGAATGACAGATGAGACACTTTAAGGGAATTACATTACAAAATTAAAACTTTTTAAAATAAAATAAAACTGGTAATCTTGAAATAATATATCAACTCTTTCGATGATGAGATTATTATGATATGATGACTAAAAATATCGGCTCACAATCTGGAAGTCGCGTGATCGAAAAATGGCGTAGAACGTTTGATAGAAGAGTGAGAATAAGAATAAACCAGATTGTTATTTCCTACTTTCCTGGTAACAGAATTGCCAAAGATATAGCGATAAATACTGTTGGCCGTTTCCTTTCCTAATAAACGACAGTTCAAAATAGAGTCGCGAAAGAATAACCTAATAGTATTCATAGACCAAAAATGAAATTAAAAATATATATATAAAATATTCCATCTCAAAGGGCTTGAAGAGAACTAATGGTTCATATGCCAAGAGGTGTGCATCGAGATATACATTAGCAATGGACCAATTGCTGATGTTAAAATGTGCAGCAATGTCCTTTATGTCTTTTGCCACATTATTTCTGTCCGACTAAGTGTAACGGCAACAAAATACTCAGCCAAAATATAATTCTGTCATTACCCGCATGCAGAAAATTGGTAGTTAATATGTTGATAACATTAGAGAAATTCTATTTCCCATTAATGACTGGCTACGAGTGTAATTATCCAGAGAAATAATTTGGATAATACGAAATTTATAGCTATAAAATCTCCACTATCATTAGCGCTCCATCGAACTTTATTAGTTTGTAACAAATTTAAAATTATTTAATTATTTCTGTTTCTTTCACTTTGATACATAATTATATATTTACGCAACTTATATTGTTAAATCTATGTTGTGCAAGTCTCTTTTGTTCCCTAAAATTGTAGAAGATTTACGAATGTAAGAACAACAACATATATTTTACAAAATTACAAACGTTTAACAAAAGTGTGACAAACGCTCAATAACCAGAAAACTATAGATATTTAACCAAGAACGTTTTAGATTTCGAACACAAGAAATTTCAGTGAAATAACTTCGGATGTTAGCATTTCTCCGAGGAAAATTTTCTCGGTAAAATTTCAGATGTGAGGAATATAGCTAGTTAGCATTCGCGTCAAGGGAAATGTAGCTGTGTGTCAATGAATGTAATTTGCGTCTGTTAAACTGTCGACAAACTTTTCAGTTTGGCAATGGGTAAATAGCCAATGTGAAAACGCGCAGCAAATATATAGATTTGTCCCAAGTTGAAAGATATGTTATTCCTCACACAGTATAAGTGATGGCATTCTCCGTTAATGATGTAAGTTGTGGTAGATTCTCGGTTAGAAATGAAATGAACGAGCTCGACTAACATCTTGAATGAACAATGTGGTTTTATTGAAACGAAGGAACCGAACGAGTTACAATTCGTGCTACATTAATTTACAAAACTTCGACCATGTGATGGTACACAGAAACAAACAGGACCAACTAAAACAAACATGTCAAACGGAGAGTGATATGTTGTAAGCAATGTGTCTTTTAGTGACCTGATCTCTATCATCTATAGCTTTTAGAATACATCTTTTCACTGATCAACTGTGTAATATGGCGCAAAATAATTTTAAAATTAGAGTTAATTTCCATTTAACTTTAAAAATTATAGTGATTAAAACAAATTACGCTGCTTTCTTATATTTGCGAAAATTGTGTATGAATACTTTTATACGATCGGACGCCTTGTCTTAAAGCTTAGTGTGTTATCGTCCTTAATTAAGAACTTGATAACAAAATACAAGGTGGAAGAATTTATTTAACTTTATCTTTAATACATGCATTTTCTTTAACGGATTATATCAACTGGTAAGTATAAATACTTACAGAAAATTTATGGTGTTCTGATGTCTTATGTTCTTGTAGCTAGTAACAAATACCAATACGTAAATATACTTATTATTTAATTAATTTGTTATTATAAATAGAATAATAATTATTGATTTCTTGTGGGTTTTTTTTAATCTCGAGAAAGTTGGTTTCGATACTCATTGTAGGCAGAACACAGATACACCTTTGTGCAACTTTGTGCTTAATAACGAAAGCAATTACATTCATGGTGTTATCAAAATGTGATTAAAATCCAAAAATTCTATGGTTGATAAAAAATAAAGTATCTTACACTGTCCTTTAAAAATACCTCCAATTCATATTTTAATTTCCATTTACTTAATTTTAGAGGGAGATTTACTTATAATTTCATTCAGTTCTAAGGCAACGAATTCTGCCTTTTTGAAATTCTTCTTTTTAATGGTTTGTAATTTGTTCCTCGGGTATACATTGAGAGGCACAGCCGTTTTCAGCTGGTAAAGTGTTATTTAAGGTTTTAATCCTTAATAGTGAAAATCAATAACTTTTAACTGTCCGCCAGATCAACTTACAAAAGCATCAGATCTACCTTGACATTATTGTAACATGTACTTATTGGCTACCAAACTATCTTTAAAGTTCCGCTGGGCCCGACATTGAATAGCCTGTTAAGGCGTGTGACTCGTAATCTGAGGTTCGCTGATTCGCATCCCCGTCGCACCAAACATGTTCACCCTTTCAGCAGTGTGGCGTTATAATGCTACGGTAAACCCGACTATTCGTTGATAAAGAGTAGCCAAAGAGTTGGCGGTGGGTGGTGATGATCAGATGCCTTTCCTCTTGTCTTACACTGCTAAGTTAGGTACGGCTTTGTGAAGTAGCTTTGCGCGAAATTCAAAACAAACAAACGTTCTGCTAACGTGTATGGTGAGAAACTCAGGTTTAAATAGGTTCTTAAATTGGTAGTGATTTGCTAGTCCTATGACACAAACGGAATGAATAGTGAATGATCTGTTCTCTAACATATTTTTATTAATCAGAATGTTTAGCCGATGATTGAGTGAAAATGACAAAACAGAAAGTATCCTTTTCAGATACCTTGAAAACATACATCAGATACTTCAAAACGTAAGCCAGTTGGATAAGAAAGTTGAATACATCATTTTCAAAACTGGGACAAAGGCTAAGCAATTTTGGTTTGGAAATTCGGTCACCCATCTAAACATAAGACTGTTTTTTGTATACACATTCTGATTAATTCATTTACTATACGTTACACAATGCATGACTTTTGAACACTCTAATTGATATTGAAACGAAAATTATGAATTTATGACCTTTGATGTAACAGTTAGCTACTTAAAACCTAAAGGTCTATCAAAATATCATCAACATATCGTGTGTTAGAAATATGAAACTAATGGTGATTCAATATGGTCAAGGCCATCTTCCATTGAGAAGTGAAATGTTTTGGTTGTAATAATCTCTAGACGAATATACATCGATGTTTACACATTAAATTACATTGGAGATCACTGCTTTGATGAAATGGATTACTTGCAGTTTAGGTCATATTGTTGTTTAATTCATTTGTATTAGAAAACAAGTAACGATTAAAGTCACGGACCTACAAGCATTGTAGGACCTACATAAAGAGATTGAAAATTTCCAATAAAAATTTTATGTTCCTGTGATTAACAAGATAACTTAATTGCAGTGTGCTGGAAATTTTATAAGAAAAACTCGGTCAACATTTACACTTTATTTATTTAATATG
Organism: Tachypleus tridentatus; assembly: GCF_004210375.1. Classification (NCBI taxonomy): domain Eukaryota; kingdom Metazoa; phylum Arthropoda; class Merostomata; order Xiphosura; family Limulidae; genus Tachypleus; species Tachypleus tridentatus. The sequence continues at coordinate 33,588,505 of NC_134828.1, read as the reverse complement.
TAATGTTTAACGTTTTTGTATATTTATTTCATCCACTCTGAGAGTACTAAATATTGAAAAACAATTTAAGAAACATTTTGGATATTATCTGATGATATTATCCTCATATTAAAACGTTGTCGCCTTAGGACAAGTAATTTCTCACTTCAAAAATGCAAAAATGGCTTCGTTAATTTCAAATTGAAATAACAGATGCCGCAACTATTGAAATATGAATAAAACGTCAGATGTGTATCCATATTTTATTCTCAAACAACAATCTCTTTCGCTTCTACAATGAAATAACTAGTCGTAATATTTGCATTAGGTCTGCACGAAACTAAGTGAAAACGTCACATAATTTTTGGATCTAAAATTTCTACAACCATAAGTATATACTCGGACACGAAACTGTTGAAGTCAGTTCAGTATAATTTTTAAAGTTACCATTCGAGACATTATCTTAAATATATTCGTATATTTTCATATTTATACATCTGTCAATTTCCTTTGCGTATTGAATAAACAGAGTGCTAGGAATAGAAGTACCTTCTTTTCTTCATTAGTACTCTTAATTTAAAGATTGATACAAAGCTCTAAATGTTTTCCGTCTACATTATAATTGTAACATACTGGACAATAAAATATGTATTTCTCGAGAAATCACAATGCTGCATATTAGAGATACGTACTCCGTTTCCTAAATATGACTAAACTACAACAAGTTTTCTTGCATAACTTTTTATTTAAAGGTTACTATAATAAATATTACAAGAGAGTTAAAATTACCGAATATAATGAGGTGCATTGAATTTACCAGTGACAGAAGTCATGTTAACAAGCTGGTAATTTAGGGGCTAATGTGTTACAAGGATGAATCCATGTCATTTACTTATTTTATGACCTCTTTATTGAACAGTAAATTATTTGTATAAATTAATATTGCTTGTTAACATATATAGTTCATGTGGGAATAAAATTATGAGCTTTGTGTTTATTGAAAAATAAATCTTTCCAAGATTTATGAATCATTATTATAATAATTGTTTTGTCCTAAATACTAACGGCTATATTTTCTTTTCTATCATACTCTAGATTGCCTGGACAAAGTGAAATGGAATACAAGGAAACACACAAAAAAAGGAAAATATTAAAAACAGGATTATATAAAGAAACAAGTTGAGACAATTCATTTGAAATGTAAAAAACTATTCGAATCTCCGTTTTAGAAAATCTTATTTTTGTACAAATCATTAGACTTTCTACCGTTACTCGACGTTACAGTCCTTAAAAAGTCAAAATTAATTTTCACAACAATTCTTGGTTTTTTAATACTGCGAAAAAAAGTAGATATGATTGATTTCTTAGCCATAAAGGATGGAACAGCAACTCGGGTGAGCAACCTCTAATTCGTGGATCTTTCTTAACTGTTGGTAATGGGTTTTGTATGTCGTTGAGTCATATAATAGTGCGTCGGATGACATGTTTGCACCACGCTGTAATGTTAATTTTAAGATTAATATTGCCTTTCATGCATTAGAAAGTTTCCAAATTTGAGGTGAAATCTTTGCTTTTTATTATTATTTTCATTAACGACTCATTTCTACTTTCAATAGATTTCATCACTCCTTTAAAAACCATAAAAAAAAACATGTAAATATAAATTATGCTTTCTTCGTTGGATATTGATAACAAATTATGACACGGAAACATAAATGTTTACAGAAAAACTGGTAACACAAAATATACCTCTATTTGTTGGTAAAAATAGTAGCCCAAGAGTTGGTGTTGGGTGGTGATGACTAGCTGCCTTCCCTCTAGTCTTACACTGCTAAATTAGGGACGGCTAGCACAGATAGCCCTCGAGTAGTTTTGTGCAAAATTATAAAAGCAAAAACAAAAAAACAAACGTTGTTTGTCCCTGGCTACATCAATATTGGTTAATAGTCTTTCTAATAAGTAACTGGTGACACAAAATATTAAAACAACATTTTGTTAATATTACAGTTAATCATATTAATTACTGTTCAGATTCTTAAATATTTTGCGTGTAATGAGAAAACTAGGATTTCACCAAACTTCCAGCGAATGCTGTGAGAGGCAAATAAATTTAATCTAATCAAGGTGTTACAATATATACCAACCCACCAAAATTTACCACTATAAAAGAAAGTGATGAAACTTTAATAGTTACTAACAACAAAAATCCTATTGACAGAAAGGTAACTGAACTTCACACATATAAATATGAGGGTGTTTAAATAATATTATCATAACATTTGACTAATCAAATCAGACCTGTGGTAATATTTATAACAACAGGTTCGTACAGAATAATTTCAAAGTAAATACGAATTTAATTGAATGAATTACACTTAATATGAAAAAAAAACAACAGAATACACACTTGATGCGAAGTAATGAGTTGTTATACTGTATAGCTTTATTCCCTGGGGAAGTGTCGCCATTGAAGTATTCACTTGTATTACAAAACAAGTCTGTATTCTGATGAATCTGTTTCGTCCTACTTAACAAGAAATATCTGTTTCATTTACAAGGAATACATTTCACCACATTTCTAGACATTCTCATGTGACAAACAAATGATTCTACATTAACAAAATACGCCATCACTAATTTCTTCCCAAAGCACGAAATCGCAGCAACATATTGATGACATTTTTTTTTTTTCTGGAAACACTATATGAATAAAAGATAGCAAAAAATGTATCACATTTTTCCCTCCACCTCTGTTTCAGGCTTGTCCTCAAACTCGCAAACAAAGAACTACATATAAATCCAAAAACAGTTTCAGGTTTAATAGAATTACATAAAATACGTTATGAAATAAAATATTTCTAAAGATGTCAAAATTAAAATGATCACCTCATGTGAAAAATTAGGGTTAAAAACAGAAAATTCTTTTTCATCATCTATAAATATCATAATAAACGGGATAATGAAATAAGCAAAACATAGCTCTATAATTATAATTGAGAAACTAAAAGTAATCATGAAACATTACTTCATGAAGAAATTATAGAGAAACCCCTGAAAAAGTATATAAAATTTATTACAACATTAAAAAAATTTATAATGAAAATGTGATAAATATACATTTTATACCTATGTTGGACGTAAATACATACACACACCTTTTAATGATAAGAATTATTTAACCGAAATAATTAACAGAAACTAACTATCGTTTTTGGAATGAGTACTCTAAGCTATTTTGCAATTAGCAATATAAATACATGGAACTAAAACTTATAATCTTTAAACAATAATCATCTGTCCCCGTTAGAAAAAAAGTAGTTTAATAGATTGGATGAAAATAGAAAGTAAATACATGATCTTTTAGCAGTGAATGAAGAACATTATGATGATATAAATATTTTAAAACCTTTTTCAGCTTTGAAAGAAAGATATAATATAGAAACTATAAAAAACTACTATCAATTTAAAATTAAATGTATGTTCGCATAAAATGCAGAAAATACTCCTTATAAAACAAATATATCAAAGATGAAAAATTATATTTTTAAGAAAGTGGTCTATTTGTAGTGAAGCACGAAAATTTCTGTACTTCTCCAACGAAGTGGAATAAAACCTGTTCGCTTCAGTTGTAAGTCCGCAAAAAAATGCTGTTTCAGTGGAGAGATAAAGAAATATTTAAGATAAACTGTGATTACAAAATTATACAATATAAAAAGCAAAACTATAATAACTAAAAATAAAGAGAGATCAAAAATTAGTAAAATTTACTTTACACAAATTTTTATGTATGTTAAAATGGTAATTTTATGTATGTTAAAAGCAATAAAGGTAAGTATTTTGACACATGACAGAACTTTTGCTGAAGGGAGGGCAATGGATCTCTTTACGTTCTATTATAAAATTATAACTGTGTCTCTGCTAATATATGTATAAATAAACTCTCAGAATCTAATTCAGATTAATAGAATATGAACTTATATACACATAGTATAATTACTATTATTCTTAAGGATCATGTACTATCCAAATATATGGGTTGTCTCTGTATGTATAATACGTATGTGAGGTAAGACATAGGAATGAATACAACATTACCCACCAAAAGATCACAAAGCAAAATTAAGATTAGGATTGTTTGTTTGGGTTTTCAATGTTAAGCTGTACATTGGAATATTGTGTTGAGTAAATTTAACACTGAATCACCAAGGTGAACTTAGAGTGCTTGTTTATTTCTACTAGACTTATAACTGCTATCGAAGTTTGGTTAATAATAACTTATGTGACACCAAATCAAAAGTGGCAAACTCATACCTCTCTACGGATGATTTAGACCACCAGAATTGATGGTTTAATGAAAGGTTATTGTCTTCGTTCCAAGAACGGTCAAGTATATTAATATTTTCAAGTCTTTTTTCAAGACTTTAGATCCATGAAAGATTTTGGTGGGCTTAGATAATAAGTAATGTTCTCACCAAAGCTTTAAAGAATAAAAGTGCTGAACTTTTTCATTACCTTGACAACCTGCTAAAGAACACTTAATAATTCTATAGAGCGTTCAGTTGATTTTAGCTTGATTGATGCCAATTTCAACTTTAGATCCATTTGTTGAGGAGTGTTCAGGCTAAACTCTAACATGGAGTCACTTATACCATGTGTTATAATGTGCCGGATGGTTTAGACTAACTGTAAAACCCCATTATTTTCATTGGACAGTTTAGTTTTTTTGTACATCAAGACTTCCACACATCTTTACCATAGGCTCTGCTGGTTTAATGGTGAGGCTGAGCAAATACATGCAGTGCTGGGTAAAAGTGTTACACAAAAGAAAGATTTGTAATTCTTTCCATTTTATTGGGCTGATTCTTTCATTCCATTACCGAATATAAATTTCAACACTACTATAATGCATCACGGATTCCTTTTGACAACTGAATTAGCTAGGGTAAGAATACCAATTATTCATTTACTTTACCGTATATGTGTAACAAGGGCATGTTATAAGAGCTACGCTTGAATAAATATACTGGTAAAATTTAGTGTCTCATATAACTGTTATAGTACCTCAGGCAATGTCTTAACAATATAGAAAGAATATAGCAAGGAGCTGTCTCATGTTACAGGTGTATCTCGAAGAAATCAAGTAAAGATCACTCTACAAATAAAGGTTAATTTAAAAATGTGTTTAACACTATATATTAATTTGTTCTTACGTTACGACCCGAAAAGCGTAGAAAGTTGTCAGAAGATCAAAGGGTTCGCACAAGAGCATTACGTAATGATGATTGGATTATTCAACAACTTGCTGCAGACTTGAAATCATTCCAAAACACCAAGATTATGAGACCAAGACTTATATCCCGGCATGGTGTGTAAAGGAGTTCAAATAGTAATCTGAGGGTCGAGGGTTCGAATACACGTCGTATCAAATATGTTCAACCTTTCAACCGTGATATTCGTTGGTAAAAGAGTAGCCCAAGAGTTGGCGATAGGTGGTGAAGACTAGCTGCCTTCCCTCTAGTCATACAGTGCTAAATTAGAGACGGCTAGCGCAGGTAGCCATCGTGTATCTTTTGCGAAATTCAAAACAAACTAAGATGTATGAACGTGTAAATAGGAAAGAAAGGGAAAGAACATCTAAAAATAATTAGAGTAACATTAATGTCATTGTCTATACAGCTCTCAAATCAGAAGAAAGAGTGTCATTCATTTCAAGCATTAGATGAAGATAAATCTTGACCTATTTGAGCTTTGCATGTGATTACGATTGTGATGTATATAAAATAATTTTAAACTGAAATATAACTGGTAGTTTTGTATTAATTTTTCAACATATTCAATGGTGGATCTGACATATCTAAAGACTTAGGCGCTCCACTTATAATGTATGGATCGAAGGAATGAAGATTATCTTTTCACATGCGGCGGAGCAATAAGAAGGAGAAGGACTGTAAATTTTCCTTTTCGTTTGTAACAGAATTACTTAAGAGATGGCAGTGTGAGCTGCTGGCTTTTTAACCCACCCAGGGTCGACAATTGAAAATTACACACACCAAGAGACAACTTTTGTAAATTTACCACAAACAAATAAAATCTCTACCTCGAAAAGCTTAAACTGGACTAGTGGGTGATATGCTAGGCAGAGCTTCATTAGGTAATGGACATGTATCAAAACTGAAAATACGTAGCAAATATAAAGATGTGTGGGGTAAAAAGCCAGATACAAGAAATAGAGGTATATTTTGTGTCACCAGTTATCTTTCATAAAGACTATTAACCAATGTTGGTGTCGCCGCAGACAAACAATGAATTTCCTCCATTTTTTGCATAGTTGATTAGCATGCGCTTGGATATAAAAACATAAATTCTCATGATAACAGTTTCCCAGTGAAATATCAGATAAAAAGTTCTAATCAAATGCTCTCGATGTCTCAGCAGTAAATTTGATAGTTTCTTAACGCTATAATTAGGGAACTGATACTTTAAAGAGCTCAAGACACATCTACCTTGTATAATCAAATATATTTTGAACTACAAGTAATTATCATATACGTCACAAGAATTCTTTGTTGTTTAAATAATTCGCAATGGATGCACCTGAATCTTGTGTGATAATAATATTCTATTTCTTTGGAAATAAATATTTGGCTTCTAAAAATACCCGAAAAAGTTATTTTTATATAATGTAAGTTAAAAACTCTCAACTGACAAAATTATGGTTTCTTTTTTTTGTAACATATTTAATTAAACTAAAGTTTGTACGTTTTATTTATTTTCTGATCCTAGTTAATGAGATAAAATAGAATTAATTAAAATTCGGCGTTAATTTAAGAAAGGATTTTATAATACTCTTATTTATTTTATTATTCCTATAAAGGAATTGGAGTATAACTTACTATTCTTCTTCTAAATAATCCTATGTCTATTTTGTTAAACGCTTTACTTACTAAAGTACTAAACTTACTACTAACGTATGAAAAAATGCACACACTCCACTCAACAAAGTTACCCCTTCAACAGTTATTATGTTATGTGAGATGAAAGAAAAATAATTTCAAGATAAACACACAATTAGCCCTTTCAAAGAACAAAGAATTAACAAAAAATAACGGTTGCCTAAACTAAGTATTCAAATCGCTAATATAATCCATAGTATATTTCCACATGCTTGAAATACACCTCCTAAAGTATAAAATGGATTTTGGAATAAGCTGTTTATAGGATAATATAGAAAGAAAATTTAATTGTTGTGAAAAATATTTGGTGACTGCAAGAGTTCTAAGGGTAGATATAGTTAGGAGCTAGAACGGACATGTTTTACAGAATAATACGCTCCATTTGATTTCTTTGCATGGACTTATTTCATTCACTTTAACAGTGAAAGGTAAAAATAACTTGAGAAATATATAACATTTTCGTTCATATTGCCCATATATTGTTAAATTCTTCCCTCATGAAAAGTAATTTCTAGCCTCACGTAGGTATAATTTTATAGTCACGCATCGCGTCTTTCATGTATAAACCCAGCATTATATGATAAAAATAATATATATATGATGATGTGAGATTTAAGCTATTTTGTGTAAACATTTATGTTTCCGTGTCATAATTGGTTATCAATATCCAACGAAGAATGCATAATTTATATTTACGTGTTTTTTTTTTATGGTTTTTAAATGAGTGATGAAGTCTACTGAAAGTAGAAATGAGTTGTTAATGAAAATAGTAATAAAAAGCAAAGATTTCACTTAAAATTTGGAAACTTTCTAATGCATGAAAGGGAATATTAATCTTAAAATTAAAATTACAGCGTGGTGCAAAGATGTCATCCGACGCACTATTATATGACTCAACGACATACAAAACCCATTACCAACAGTTAAGAAAGATCCACGAATTAGAGGTTGCTCACCCGAGTTGCTGTTCCATCCTTTATGGCTAAGAAATCAATAATATCTACTTTTTTTCGCAGTATTAAAACCAAGAATTGTTGTGAAAATTAATTTTGACTTTTTAAGGACTGTAACGTCGAGTAACGGTAGAAAGTCTAATGATTTGTACAAAAATAAGATTTTCTAAAACGGAGATTCGAATAGTTTTTACATTTCAAATGAATTGTCTCAACTTGTTTCTTTATATAATCCTGTTTTTAATATTTTTCTTCTTTTGTGTGTTTCCTTATATTCCAATTCACTTTGTCCAGGCAATCTAGAGTATGATAGAAAAGAAAATATAGCCGTTAGTATTTAGGAAAAACAATTATGATTCATAAATCTTGGAAAGATTTATATTTCAATAAACACAAAGCTCATAATTTTATTCCCACATGAACTATATATGTTAACAAGCAATATTAATTTATACAAATAATTTACTGTTCAATAAAGAGGTCATAAAATAAGTAAATGACATGGATTCATCCTTGTAACACATTAGCCCCTAAATTACCAGCTTGTTAACATGACTTCTGTCACTGGTAAATTCAATGCACTTCATTATATTCGGTAATTTTAACTCTCTTGTAATATTTATTATAGTAACCTTTAAATAAAAAAGTTATGCAAGAAAACTTGTTGTAGTTTAGTCATATTTAGGAAACGGAGTACGTATCTCTAATATGCACCAATGTGATTTCTCGAGAAATACATATTTTATTGTCCAGTATGTTACAATTATAATGTAGACGGAAAACATTTAGAGCTTTGTATCAATCTTTAAATTAAGAGTACTAATGAAGAAAAGAAGGTACTTCTATTTCTAGCACTCTGTTTATTCAATACGCAAAGGAAATTGACAGATGTATAAATATGAAAATATACGAATATATTTAAGATAAAGTCTCGAATGGTAACTTTAAAAATTATACTGAACTGACTTCAACAGTTTCTGTTTCCGAGTATATACTTATGGTTGTAGAAATTTTAGATCCAAAAATTATGTGACGTTTTCACTTAGTTTCGTTCAGACCTAATGCAAATATTACGACTAGTTATTTCATTGTAGAAGGAAAGCGATTGTTGTTTGAGAATAAAATATGGATACACATCTGACGTTTTATTCATATTTTAATAGTTGCGGCATCTGTTATTTCAATTTGAAATTAACGAAGCCATTTTTGCATTTTGAGTTGAGAAATTACTTGTCCTAAGGCGACAACGTTTTAATATGAGGATAATATCATCAGATAATATCCAAAACGTTTCTTAAATTGTTTTAAATATTTAGTACTCTCAGAGTGGATGAAATAAATATACAAAAACGTTAAACGTTACATAATAAATAAATAAAGTGTAAATGTTGACCGAGTGTTTCTTATAAAATTTCCAGCACACTGCAATTAAGTTATCTTTTAATCACAGGAACATAACATTTTATTGGAAATTTTCAATCTCTTTATGTAGGTCCTACAATGCTTGTAGGTCCGTGACTTTAATCGTTACTTGTTTTCTAATAACAAATGAATTAAACACAATATGACCAAAACTGCAAGTAATCCATTTCATCAAAGCAGTGATCTCCAATGTAATTTAATGTGTAAACATCGATGTATATTCGTCTAGAGATTATTACAACCAAAACATTTCACTTCTCAATGGTGGCTGGACTTGACCATATTGAATCACCATTAGTTTCATATTTCTAACACACGATATGTTGATGATATTTTGATAGACCTTGTGGTTTTAAGTAGCTAACTGGTACGTCAGAGGTCATAAATTCATAATTTTCGTTTCAATATCAATTAGAGTGTTCAAAAAGTCATGCATTGTGTAACGTATAGTAAATGAAATAATCAGAATGTGTATACAAAAAACAGTCTTATGTTTAGATGGGTGACCGAATTTCCAAACCAAAATTGCTTAGCCTTTGTCCCAGTTTTGAAAATGATGTATTCAACTTTCTTATCCAACTGGCTTACGTTTTGAAGTATCTGATGTATGTTTTCAAGGTATCTGAAATGGATACTTTCTATTTTGGTATTTTCACTCAATCATCGGCTAAACATTCTGATAAATAAAATATGTTAGAGAACAAATCATTCACTATTCATTCCGTTTGTGTCATAGAACTAGCAAATCACTACCAATTTAAGAACCTATTTAAACCTGAGTTTTCACCATACACGTTAGCAGAACTTTTGTTTGTTTTGAATTTCGCGCAAAGCTACTTCACAAAGCCGTACCTAACTTAGCAGTGTAAGACAAGAGGAAAGGCATCTGATCATCACCACCCACCGCCAACTCTTTGGCTACTCTTTATCAACGAATAGTGGGTTTACCGTAGCATTATAACGCCACACGGCTGAAAGGGTGAACATGTTTGGTGCGACGGGGATGCGAATCCGCGAACCTCAGATTACGAGTCACACGCCTTAACACGCTATTCAATGTCTGGCCCAGCGGAACTTTAAGACAGTTTGGTAGCCAATAAGTGCATGTTACAATAATATCAAGGTAGATCTGATGCTTTTGTGAGTTGATCTGGAGGACAGTTAAAAGTTATTTTCACTATTAAGGATTAAAACCTTAAATAACACTTTACCAGCTGAAAACGGCTGTGCCTCTCAATGTATATCCGAGGAAAAATTACAAACCATTAAAAGAAGATTTTAAAAAAGGCAGAATTTGTTGCCTTAGAACTGAATGAAATTATAAGTAAATCTTCCTCTAAAAGTAAGTAAATGGAATTTTAATATGAATTGGAGGTATTTTTAAAGGACAGTGTAAGATACTTTATTTTTTATCAACCATAGAATTTTTGGATTTATCACATTTTGATAACACCATGAATATAATTGCTTTCGTTATTAAGCACAAAGTTGCACAAAGGGGTATCTGTGTTCTGCTTACCATGAGTATCGAAACCAAGTTTCGAGATTAAAAAAAACCACAAGAAATCAATAATTATTATTCTATTTATAATAACAAATTAATTAAATAATAATTATATTTAGGTATTGGTATTTGTTACTAGCTACAAGAACATAAGACATCAGAACACCATAAATTTTCTGTAAGTATTTATACTTACCAGTTGATATTATCCGTTAAAGAAAATGCATGTATTAAAGATAAAGTTAAATAAATTCTTCCACCTTATATTTTGTTATCAAGCTCTTTATTAAGGACGATAACACACTAAGCTGTAAGACAAGGCGTCCAATCGTATAAAAGTATTCATACACAATTTTCGCAAATATATGAAAGCAGCGTAATTTGTTTTAATCACTATAATTTTTAAAGTTAAATGGAAATTAACTCAAATTTTAAAATTAATTTTGCGCCATATTACACAGTTGCTCAGTGAAAAGATGTATTTTAAAAGCTATAGATGATAGAGATCAGGTCACTAAAAGACATATTGCTTTCACCATATCACACCCGTTTGACATGTTTGTTTTAGTTGGTCCTGTTTGTTTCTGTGTACCATCATATGGTCGAAGTTTTGTAAATTAATGTAGCACGAATTGTAACTCGTTCGGTTCCTTCGTTTCAATAAAACCACATTGTTCATTCAAGATGTTAGTCGAGCTCGTTTATTTCATTTCTAACCGAGAATCTATCACAACTTACATCATTAACGGAGAATGCCATCACTTATACTGTGTGAGGAATGACATATCTTTCAACTTGGGACAAATCTATATATTTGCTGCGCGTTCTCACATTGTCTATTTACCCATTGCCAAACTGAAAAGTTTGTCGACAGTTTAACAGACGCAAATTACATCCATTGACACCCAACTACATTTCCCTTGACGCGAATGCTAACTAGCTATATTCTTCACATCTGAAATTTTTACCGATTAAATTTTCCTCGTAGAAAGCTAACATCCAAAGTTATTTCACTGAAATTTCTTGTGTTCGAAATCTAAAAACATTCTTGGTTAAATATTTATAGTTTTCTGGTTATTGAGCGTTTGTCACACTTTTTGTTAAACGTTTGTAATTTTGTAAAATATTTGTTGTTGTTCTTACACTCGAAAATCTTCTACAATTTTAGGGAACAAAAGAGACTTGCACAATATAGATTTAACAATATAAGTTGCGTAAATATATAATTATGTATCAAAGTGAAAGAAACAGAAATATTGAAATAATTTTAAATTTGTTACAAACTAATAAAGTTCGATGGAGCGCTAATGATAGTGGAGATTTTATAGCTATAAATTTCGTATTATCCAAATTATTTCTCTGGATAATTACACTCGTAGCCAGTTATTAATGGGAAATAAAATTTCTAATGTTATCAACATATTAACTACCAATATTCTGCATGCGGGTAATGACAGAATTATATTTTGGCTGAGTATTTTGTTGCCGTTACACTTAGTCGGACAGAAATAATGTGGCGAAAGACATAAAGGACATTGCTGCACATTTTAACATCAGCAATTGGTCCATTGCTAATGTATATCTCGATGCACACAGCTTGGCATATGAACCATTAGTTCTCTTCAAGCCCTTTGAGATGGAAGTTTATATATATATATTTTTAATTAAGTACAGCACTTTTATTGTTTATAGCTTTGGTGAGATCATAACTTATTATCTAAGCCGAGCACAACCTTTCATGGATCTAACGTCTTGAAAAAGACTTGAAAATATTAATATATTTGACCGTTCTTGGAACGAAGACAATAACCCTTCATTAAACCATCATTTCTGGTGGTCAAATCATCAGTTTTGAGGCATGAGTTTGCCACTCTGATTTGGTGTCACATAAGTTATTATTAACCAAACTTTGATAACAGTTATAAACCTAGTAGAAATAAACAAGCACCCAAAGTTTATCTTTTGTGATTCAGTCATAAATTTACTCAACACAATATTACATTGTACAGCTTAACTTTGAAACCCAAATAAACAATCCTAATCTTAATTTTGCTTTGTGATCTTTTGGTGGGTAATGTTGTATTCACCCCATGTCTTGCCTGAGATACGTATTATACATACAGAGACAACCCATATATTTGATAGTACATGATCCTTGAGAATAATAGTAATTATACTATGTGTATATAAGTTCATATTCTATTAATCTGAATTAAATTCTGAGAGTGTATTTATAGATATATTAGCAGAGTATAATTATAATTTTATAATAGAACGTAAAGAGATCCATTGCCCTCCCTTCAGCAAAAGTTCTGTCATTTGTCAAAATACTTAGCTTTATTGCTTTATAATTATTTTTCAACAAAACCCATTTTGCTCGTATTACTTTGTCTGCAGTCTCTTTCATTACTATACGCAAATCTATACATGATATGTAGGTTTATTTATGTACATTAGTTTCAATCATTTTTTAATTCACTTTGTACATATTTTCATATATTTCATGTCTATTACATGTCATTTTGACATACATAAATATAAATGTAAAATACATTGTATAAATCTTTTATATATTATTTTTTTTAGTTATTATAGTTTTGCTTTTTATATTGAATAATTGTATAATCACGGTTTATCTTAAATATTTCTTTATCACACCATTGAAATAAGAGTATATTTGCCCCCTTCCAACTGTAGCGAACAGGTTTTGTTCCACGTCGTTGGAGAAGTATAGAATTTTTCGAGCTTTATTACAAATAGACCTCTTCTTAAAAAAAAGAATTTTAATCTTTGACATATTAGTTTTATAAAGTGTATTTTCTGCATTTTATGCACACTTACATTTACTTTTAAATTGATAGTAGTTTTCTCATAGTTTCTATATTATATCTTTCTTTCAAAGCTGAAAAAGGTTTTAAAATATTTATAACATCATAATGTTCTTCATTCACTGCTAAAAGATCATTTATTTACGTCCTATTTTCATCCAATCTATTAAACTACCTTTTTCTAAGGCGGACAGATTATTATTGTTTAAAGATTATAAGTTTTAGTTCCTTTTATTTATATTGCTAATTGCAAAATACCTTAGAGTACTCATTCCAAAACGATAGTTAGTTTCTGTTAATTATTTCTGTTAAATAATTGTTATCATTAAATGGTATGTGTATGTATTTACTTTCAACATACGTATAAAATGTATATTTATCACATTTTCATTATAAATTTTTGAATGTTGTAATAAATTTTATATACTTTTTTCATGGGTTTCTCTATAATTTCTTCATGAAGTAATTTTTCATTGTTACTTTTAGTTTCTTAATTATAATTATAGAGCTATTCTTTACTTATTTCATTATCCCGTTTGTTATGATTTTTATAGATGATGAAAAGAATTTTCTGTTTTCCGTCCTTATTTTTCACATCTGGTGAATCATTTTAATTTTCACATCTTTAGAATAATTTTATTTCATAACGTATTATATGTAATTCTATTTAAACTGAAATTGTTTTGCATTTATATGTAGTTCTTTGTTTAAAGATAATGTTATTTATGTGGTGAAGAACATAAACTTCTTAGCCATGTTGCAGAATTAAAGTTAATTACGAGCTTGAGGAGAAGCCTGAGAGAGGTGGAGAAAATGTGATACATTTTCCGCTATCTTTATTCATATAGGGTTTCCAGAAAAAAAAATATCATCAATATGTTGCTGCGATTTCGTGCTTTGGGAAGAAATTAGATGTGAATTTTGTGAGTGTAGAATCATTTGTTTGTCACATGAGAATGTCCGAAAATGTGGTGAAATGTGTTCCTTGTAAATAAAACAGAGATTTCTTGTTAAGTAGGAAGAAACAGTTTCATCCGAATACAGTCTTGTTTTTTAATACAAGTGAATACTTCTATGGCGATACATCCCTAGGGAATAAAGCTATACCGTATAACAAATAAATATATCGCCTCAAGTGTGTATTCTTATATTATGTGTAAGTCATTCATTTAAATTCATATTTACTTTGAAATTATCCTGTAGGAACCTGTTGTTGTAAATTTTACCACTAGTCTGATTTGTTTAGTCAAATGATATGATAATATTATTCACACACATACATAATAAAATTTGGGAAGTTCAGTTACCTTTCTGTCAATATGATTTTGTTGTTAGTAACAATTAAAGTATCAATACTTTCTTTTATGGTGGTAACTTTGGTGGGTTAGTATATATTGTAACATCTTGATTAGATTAAATTTATTTGCCTCTCACAGCATTTGCTGGAAGTTTGGTCAAATCCCTAGTTTTCTCATTACACGCAAAATATTTAAGAATCTGAACAGTATTTAATATGATTAACTGTAATATTAATAAAATGTTGTTTAATTATTTCTCTCACAGGTTACTTGTTAGAAAGACTATTAACCAATGTTCGTGTAGCCGCAGACACACAATGAATTTCCTCCATTTTTTACATAGTTAATTTCTCATGCTCTTGGAAATGAAAACGTACATCCTCATGATAACAGTTTCACAGTTAAATATCAGATAAAAGGTCATAATCAAATGCTCTCGGTGTCTCAGCAGAAAATTTGATAGTTTCATAACGCTATAATTAGGAAACTGATACTTTAAGAGAACTCAAGACACATCTACTTTGTATAATAAAATATATTTTGAACTACAAGTACTTATCATTTTCGAGTCAAGAATAGTTTGTTGTTCAAATTATTCATTATGAATGCACCTGAATCTTGTGTGATAATAATATTCTACTTCATTGGAAATAAATAATTGGCTTCTAAAAATGTTCGCAAACGTTATTGTTATATAATGTTAGTTAAAATCTCTTAAGTGACAAAATTATGATTTTTTTCTTTGTAACATTTAATAAACAAAAAATTTTACGTTGTATTTATTTTCTGATCCTTTCTTAAATTCACGCCAAATTTTAATTAATTCTACTTTATCTTATTATTCCTATAAAGGAATTTGAGTCTAACCTACCATTCTTCTTCTAAATAATCCTAGGTCTATTTTGTTAAACGCTTTCAGCGATAGTTTCAGGACTTTCAGAATACCATTGAAGAAGTGATTTCATACTTACTACTAACCTAAGAAAAAATGCACGCACTCCACTCAACAAAGTTACAACTTCAACATTTATTATGTTATGTAAGATGAAAGAAAAATAATTTCCAGATAAACAAACAATTAGCCTTTTCAAAGAACAAAGCATTAACAAAAAAAACAACGGTTGCTGAAAGTAAGAATTCAAATCGCTAATATAATCCATTGTATATTTCCACAATATTGAAATACTGTCTCGTAAAGAATAAAATACATTTTGGAATAAGCTGTTTTTAGGGATAGTACAGAAAGAAAATTTAATTGTTGTCAAAATATTTGATGACTACAAAAGTTCCAAGTGGTAGTTATAATTAGAAGCTAGAAGGGACATGTTTCACAGAATAATACGCTCCATTTGATCTCTTTGCATAGACTTATTTCATTCACTTTAACAGTGAAATGTAAAAATAATTTAAGAAATATATTGGACATATTCGTACATATTACACATATATTGTTAAATTCTTCCCTCCTGACAAATAATTTTAACCTCACGTGTACGTATAATTTGTAGTCACGCGTCACGTCTTCCATGTTGAAGCAATAGATGCCACCACTATATAAATGTATTTCAATAGTTAAAACGCCCAGCATTATATGATAAAAATAATATATACTCATCAAAAAAGAAACGCAAAGGGATATTTTTCTTATTTTAAAGAGAAATATATGTAATAACGTTACAAGCTCAGAGTATGTGATGTTACACGTGTCAGACCAAAACGACAATAAAAGTTGTGCAATTTGAAAACGGAGAAAACATCGGATTTTTCGCCAAAACGCATTCGTGTCCAATAAATTTGTTTGAGAGATCTGCATGTTCTGCAGTGCAACATGTGCAAAATCCTATAAAAGTGACGGGTTTTTGTTTTCCATAATTCAGTGTTAAGCCACACACGCAATACAGTTACGCCAAGACTGACTGAAGCAAAAGGTAACAACGCCATTGGTCGTTTGTAAGTAGGCGAATCTCGATCAGATGTTGACAGAGCTGTGAAAGTCCACCCAAGCACCATCACAAGGCTATTGAATCGTCACCAACAACATGGATAAACTTGTGACCGTCCGTAATCTGGCAGACTTCGTGAGACCACGCCCGCACAACATCGCAACATCCGGTTACGTCACTTTCGGGATAGGACCACTATTACAACGTCTTCTGCCTCAGCCATACCAGGGCTGCGTAGGATTTCCGATTAGATCGTACGCAACCGTCCACGAGATTCTCAGGCCCCATGTGCAACCCATCATGGTGAACGTCAACGACGTTTTTCAACATGACAACGCCCGTCCTCTCACAGCCCGACTCACCAATGTCTTCTTGAGACACCACAACATCAACGTTTTTCCCTGGAGCTCCAGATCACCAGATTTAAACCCCATCGAACATCTTTGGGGCGAGTTGGACCGACGTCTGCGACTGCGACAACCTCAACTGCAGACTCTACCTCAGCTTGCAGCAGCTTTGCAGGCTGAGTGGACAACCATTCAACAGGATGTGATTCGTCATCTCATCACTTCCATGGGCAGGAGATGCCAAGCAGTTATTGATGCTCACGGGGCATACTCGTTATTGATGTTGGTGACGTTAAACTTCAACTAGTGAGCGTGGACTTCGCCTTTGCAGACTTTGGATGTTCAGCAGTGAATGTGCAAAGTTTAACACATGTCATACAGAACTACCCGGAATAAACTTGTCAACAATATGTCTCAAATTTTGCCTTTTGCGTTTCTTTTTTTAAGAGTATATATATGATGATGTGAAATTTGAGCTATTTAGTGTAAACATTATGTTTCCGTGTTATAATTTGTTATCATTATCTAAAAAAGCATAATTTAAATTTACGTCATATGTTTATGTTTTTAAAAGAATGATGAAATGTACTAAAAGTAGAAATGAGTTGTTAATGAAAATAATAATAAAAAGCAAATGTTTCACGTGAAATTTGAAAACTTTCTAATGCATGAAAGCAATATTAATCTCAAAATTAAATTACAGCGTAGTGCAAACAAGTCATCCGACGCACTATTATATGACTCAACGACACAGAAAACCCATAACCAACAGCTAAGAAAGATCCACGAATTAGAGATTGCGCACCCAAATTGCTGTACTATCCTTTATGGCTAAGAAATCAATCATATGTACTTTTTCTCACAAAATTAACAAAACCAAAAATTGCTGTGAAAATTAATTTTGACTTTGTAAGGACTGTAACATCGAGTAACGGTAGAAATTCTAATGATTTGTACAGAAATAAGATAGATAGAGTTCGGGTTATTACTCTGGTGAAAATTATCAAACATTAGTATAGCCGCAATGTAGAATAATTGGTACATAAAAAACAGACAAGAGTATTGCACGGTCTATAATGCCTGTTTGGAGATGTCTGGAACCTGTTTAACCATTACACGTTGACTACAGTAGGTGAAACAATTTAGTGAAGCTAGAATAATTCCATTTACAGGACACTGTATTTGTAAAACGGAGATACGAATGGTTTTGACATTTCAAATGAATTGTTTCAACTTGCTTTTTATGTAATCCTGTTTTAATATTCCTATTTATTTGTGTTTCCTTATGTTCCAATTTACTTTGTCCAGAAAATCTAGAATGTGTTAGAAAATAATTATAGCCGTCAGTTTTCAGGAAAGAAGAATTATAATAATGATTTATAAATCCTGGAAAGATTTATTTTTCAATGCACAAAGTTCATAATTTTATTCCCACATGAACTATATATATTAACAAGCAATATTAATTTATACAAATAATTTACGGTTCAATAAAGAGGTCACAAAATAACTAAATGACATTGATTCATCCTTGTAACACATTAGGTACTAAATTACCAGCTTGTTAACATGATTTTTGTCACTGGTAAATTCAATGCACTTCATTATATTCGGTAATTTTAACACTCTTGTCATATTTAATATTATAATCTTTTGAATAAAAAGTTATGCAAAAGAACTTGATGCAGTGTAGTCATATTTAGGTAACGGAATACGTATCTCTAAAATGCACCAATGTGATTTCTCTAGAAATACATATTTTATTGTCCACTAAGTAAGAATTATAATGTAGACGGAAGACATTTATAGCTTTGTATCAGTCTTTAAATTGTGAGTACTAATGAAGAAAATAAGGTACTTCTTTCCATTGCACTCAGTTTATTCTATACGCAAAGGAAATTGACAGATGTATAAATATGAAAATATACGAATATATTTAAAATAAAATCTCTAGGGCTAACTTTCAAAAATTATACTGAACTGTCTTCAACAGTTTTTTTTCCGGGTATATACTTATGGTTGTGGAAATTTTAGAACCAAAAATTATAAGAATCTAATAATAAAGACATTCTATAAAATCCTGATGTGTAATACGCTGGTAAAACCTAAATAAATTGGTTAATACTTGATTCTAAGAATATTCTTTAATTATTTATTATTTTTGTTTTCAAAGCTGCTAATTTCTATGAAATACTTATCACCTTTTATTGATGATATCAATATTTTTCTATCATACACAATTCAAATTCTGAAGACAATCGCAACGAAAGCAAACCTTCATTTTATGAACGGAAATATAAACAGAATTTGTATGATTAGGTTATATATTAAGATATTTCTCGAAGTTTGTTCTATACTTTTTCTTGCATGCTAAAAGGTACTGACCTGGAATATGAAGAATTCTTTTATATAAAGCCTACTGTCCTTGAAGTAATAAAGCTATTAAGTGACGTTTTCACTTAGTTTCGTGCAGGCCTAATGCAAATATTACGACTAGTTATTTCATTGAGAAGCGTAAGCGATTGTTGTTTGAGAATAAAATATGGATACACATCTGACGTTTTATTCATATTTCAATAGTTGCGGCATCTGTTATTTCAATTTGAAATATTAAGCCATTATGCAATTTTGAAGTGCGAAATTACTTATCCTAAGGCGACATCGTATAAATAAATGGGTAATATCATCAGATAATATCCGACACTTAAATTGTTTTGAATATTTCGCACTCTCAAAGTGGATGAAATAAATATACAAAACGTTCAACGTTACATAAGAAATAAATAAATAGTAAATGTCGACCTAGAGTTTCTTATAAAATTTCTAGCACACTGCAATTAAATTATCTGGTTATTCACAGGAACATCACATCATTAGTTTTCGTGTACGATACTTTATTTTTATCAAGTATAGAATTTTTGAATTTTAATCACATTTTGATAACACCATAAATGTAATTGCTTTCGTTTTAAGCACAAAGTTACACAAAGGGGTATCAGTGTTCTGCCTACCATGGATATCGAAACCAAGTTTCTAGCGTTATAAGAACGTAGGAATATCGAGATTAAAAAAAAACCCACAAGAAATCAATAATTATTATTCTATTTATAACAACAAATTATATAATTATAATAAGATTTAGGTATTGGTATTGGTTACTAGCTATAAGAACCAAAGACATCAGAACACCGTAAGTTTCCTGTAAGTATTTATACATAGAAGTTGATATTATCCGTCAAAGAAAATACATGTATTAAAGATTAAGTTAAATAAATTCTTCCACCTTCTTTTTTTGTTATCAAGTGCTTAATTAAGAACGATAACACACTAAGCTTTAACATATATGTCCGATCGTATGAAAGTATTCATACATATTTTACGCAACTATAAGAAAGCAGCGTAATTAGTTTTATTTACTATAATTTTTAAATTTAAATGGAAATTAACTCTAATTTTAAAATTATTTTTGCGCCATATTACACGGTTGCTCAGTGAAAAAAGGTATTTTAAAACTATAAATGATATTGATAATGTCAGAAAAGACGTCATTGCTAACACCATATCACTCTCCGTTTGACTTGTTTGTTTTGGTTGGACCTTAATATTTTCTATACATCTATATGTATTTCAGAATTCTGTATGTATTCAATATCTTAATAAATATTTTTTTTTATTATTACATGTCCGAAGTATCTGGGTACCATCACATGATCGAAGATTTGAAGGTTAATTTAGCACGTGTTGACACTTGTTCGGTTCCTTCGTTTCAATAAAACCTCATCGTTCATTCTAGATCTTAGTTGAGCTCGTTCATTTCATTTCTAACCGAGAATCTATCACAACTTACATCATTAACGGAGAATGCCATCACTTTATACTGTATGAAGAATGACATATCTTTCAACTAAGGACAAATCTGTATTTGCTGCGCGTTTTCATTGACTTATAATAAACTGACTGTCTCAGTACAATTATATTATACGTAATGTTTCTCGGCAAGTCGATTTATAAATTTAAGGTGACATTATTAAAAGTTCACTTGAGAACTATATCTGAAGACACGTTTGTAATTTTGTAAAATATTTGTTGTTCTTCTTACACTCGAAAATCTTTAGGAAACAAAACAGACTTACACAATGTAATTTAACAATATAAGTTGCGTAAATATATAATTATGTATCAAAGTGAAAGAAACAGAAATATTGAAATAATATTAAATCCGTCACAAACAAAAAAGCTCGATGAAGCGATAGAGATAGTGGAGATTTTATTGCTATAAATTTCCTATTATCCAAATTATTTCTCTGGATAATTACACTCGTAGCCAGTCATTAATGGGAAATAAAATTAATCTCATGTCATCAAGATATTAACTACCAATATTCTTCTTGCGGGTAATGACAGAATTCTATTTTGACTGAACATTCTGTTTCCGTAACACTTAGTCGGACAGAAATAATGTGGCGAAAGACATAAAGGACATTGCTGCACATTTTTACATTAGCAATTTGTCCATTGCGAATGTATATCTTCATGCACACAGCTTGGCATATTAACCATTAGTTCTCTTCAAGCCCTTCGAGATGGAAGTTTTTATATATTTTTTTAATTTCATTTTTTGGTCTATGAAGACTATCAGGTTGTTCTTTGAACTATCGTTTATTTGAAAGTAACCGGCCAACAGTATTTATCGCTATATCTTGGGCAATTCTGTTAGCAGGAAAGTAGGAAATAACAATCTGGTTTATTCTTATTCTTACTGTTCCATCAAATGTTCGGCGTTATTTTTCGTTCACGCGACTTGCAGATTGTGAGCCGATATTTTTAATCATCATATCATAATAATCTCATCATCGAATGAGTTGATATATTACAAGATTACCAGTTTTATTTTATTTTAAAGGTTTAATTTTATAATGTAATTCCATAAAGTGTGTCATGTGTCATTCACCCAGTAGAAAAAAAATGATTTCACACAAGAAAAAATAATACACTTTGTAAGTTACAACACAGCACACGGGGAACTTCAAAGTCAGAATTAATGATATACACAGAAATACACAGCCTTGTGAATAGATATATCAACTGTTGAGGGAATAATCTAATGATATATGGGAAATATCATGGTGTGTGCAATATATTCCTCAAATTATATATCATTTCAAAGTCAAAGGAACTAAGTAAATATAAGGAAAGGAACAAGAAGCTCATTTAAAATTTTAATATCTCATCATAGTAGGTTCCATCCATTCCAGGTATCATCCTATTTATTCTTGTTTATTTCTTATCCAACAGTTCAATATATTTCTTTAGGAGAGAACCCAAAACTGGACATAGTTCTCTTAATAAGGCCATACAGTAAAACAATAATATCCATATATGATATTTAATAGTCCTAAAGATGCTAGCCACAGTTTATTAGTTTTATTACTAGTTGGTTACTTTGTTTAGATGAGTTTAGATATTTCGATCAAAATACCAAAATTGTTTTTCAACAACATTTAAATGTATATCAATTCAAATCGAAACAGTGATTTGGTTGGAAAAACTTAAACATATAATTTGCCATGCACTGGCTCAGAAGAATTACAAATTTCTAAGTCTGCCTAATAATCCTTGATGTAAGTATTGCCACCAAAAGATCTTAACGTCATATTCAAATAACACAGTTTCGTTGATATTCCACAGTTAACAACTTTGTATAACACAAATGACGCAGCTCAAAGCTTTGAAGCACATTACTTGTTGTAACTATTACACTGGGGAACACTTTTTTCCAATTTTTAACTGAAGGAGTTTTAGGCGCTGATTTCAAATCTGAAACTAGTTTTCTCTACAAGCTCTAGTTTGTATGCAATTTGAGGTTAATGAAATACAAATGTGAACTTGCGTAAACCATGTATAAGCATTTTCACGTCCATATATATAGATAACTTCTAATATTTTGATCATTCTTCTTTTGTTTCAGATCAAACATGGCTTCTAAAATAGATATCATTGCAGAAACAACCTTCTGCTACATATGTGGTGTCACAATCGTCGAAGCGTGGCATATGCTCGAGACCAAAGGCTAAAGGGAAACGCAATGGTTCAAGGCCAATGGTCTGCCTTGTGTTCCAATGATTTGGCGCGAACCCACCAACCATGTAACTGACTGTTATTTCTGCATGGTAAACACAACAGGTGTTGGGAAGAAAAACCGACATAAGATTACGTATCCGAACATTCCCTCAGCTATTCGGCCTGCTCCGCACTCTGAAAAAGTTCCTTTTCCAGTTTTCAATGGCTTGCCTTCATTGGACGATAAAGACATTGGACATGATACAAGCGAACAAGACAGTTGTGACAGTGAATTGTCAGAAAAGTGTACACAATCGGAGAACTGTTCTTCAGACACTGAACCTTTCCCGTCCCCAAGCCTCTCCAGGCTGAACTGAATGATTTGTGGATTTAGGGTCTTTCAAAGAAAGCAGCAAGCTTTGGCATCAAGATTACAAGGCAGGAATCTTGTTGATCACCTGTTAAAGTATCATATTTCAGAAAGCGTGACCAGCTTTTAGTGATCTTCTTTTCAGAAGACAGACAGTTTGTTTACTGCCATGATATCCAAGGGCTTCTCAAAGAACTGGGTGTACCTTACTATAGTCCTGCTGAATGGAGACTCTTTTAGACAGTTCAAAACGCAGTCTAAAGTGTGTTCTTTACATAATGGGAATGTTTATGGAGCAGTACCTGTCGGTCACTCAGTGCATTTGCGGGAAGACTATGATGATATGAGAATGGTCATGGACTTATTAAAATATCATGAGCACAATTGGATCATTTGTGTAGACTTAAAGATGGTCAACTTTCTTCTTGGACAACAGAAAGTTTTCACAAAGTTTCCATGTTTCCTCTGTATGTGGGACAGTTTGAGCAGAGACAGACATTGGGTCCAGAAGGACTGGCTTATTCGTGACACCCTTGGAAGCAGGCATGCCAAATATCACAAGACCCACCAAGCAGAGATAAGATCATCTTTCCTCCTCTCTTCACAAATTAGTTTGATGAAGCAATTTATCAAGGCACTGGAAACCGAAGGTGAATGTTTCCAACACATCATCACAGCTTTACCAGGGTATATTTGAGAAGATCAAAGCAGGCGTGTTTGATGGCTCACAGATTCGAACCCTAATTCGTAATGATCAGTTTGTTGCTAAGATGACCGCTTAGAAAAGGCAGCATGGTTATCCTTTGTGGCAGTCGTTCAGAACTTCCTTGGAAACAATAAGGAGAAACTACAGTGAACTTGTGAACAGAATGCCTCGCTTTCGTGATCTCGGGTGCAACATGAGCATCAAGCTTCATTTTTTGTACAGCCACCTGGAGAAGCTCCCTGACAACCTGGGGGGCAGTGGGAGTGACGAACAAGAAGAATATTCCACCAAGACCTAAAGGTCATGGAAGAACGCTACCATGGCGCTGGGACAAAAGTATGATGGCTGACTACTGCTGGAGCATTAAACGAGATTGTCAGCAATAATGTAACCGAACGAAG